>NC_092040.1:60632646-60703574 GCF_003086295.3 Arachis hypogaea
GAAAATCTTTGACTAAATTAATGCAAAATTTTGAAAATTATGAGCAAAATAAGGGAAAAATATTTTTTTATTTTTAAATTTTAATGAGGAAAGAGAAAAACAACAAAATAACACTCAACTTAGAAATTTTAGATCAAAACAAAGAGAACAAACAAGAAAACTTTGAATGTCAAGATGAACACCAAGAATACTTTGAAGATCAAGATGAACACCAAGAACAAATTTTTGAAAATTTTTAAGTAAATAAAAGCACAAAAGACACGAAACTTAAAATTTTGGGAAAATCAAACAGAATTTTTCAAAAATTTAAAGGAAAACACAAAGAAGACACCAAACTTAAAATATGAAACTAAACTCTAATAAAAGACTCTAAACCAACAAAATTAAAATATTCCTAATCTAAGCAACAAAATAAACCGTCAGTTGTCCAAACTCAAACAATCCCTGGCAACGGCGCCAAAAACTTGGTGCACGAAATCACAATCACACTTTTGCAATTCCGCACAACTAACCAGCAAGTGCACTGGGTCGTCCAAGTAATACCTTACGTGAGTAAGGGTCGATCCCACGGAGATTGTCGGCTTGAAGCAAGCTATGGTTATCTTGTAACTCTTAGTCAGGATATCAATAATTCTCATGTTTAATTGTGAAAAGTAAAAGAACATGAAATAGATACTTATTTTGCAGTAATGGAGAACAGGTTGAGGTTTTGGAGATGCTCTATCTTCTGAATCTCTGCTTTCCTACTGTCTTCTTCTTCATGCACGCAAGGCTCCTGATCGGGGGAAAACTTGTCTCTCAACAAATTCTCATTCGGCAAGTGTACCGATTTGTCGTCAAGTAAAACCCACAATAGAGTGGGGTCGAATCCCACAGAGATTAACGGATTAAGCAATCAATGGTTAATTGATTATCCTAGTTAGACGATTCAGATTTGGATGATGAGCAGCAGGAATTGTAAATTTACAGAAAAGTAAAGAAAGCAATAGAGTGCAGAGAAGTAAAATGGCAAGAAAAGTAAATGTAAGAACTAAAAATAAGATGAACATTGGGATCAAGAGATATTGCAATCCTCCGGATCAAGTTCATTCTCATCTCTTCCTCAATCATTCATTGATCTCCTTGGCAATCTTAAGTGATCGAATTACAATTACTTGTAATTCAATCTCTCAAATCTTGATCAATAGCCAATTCCTTGGTCAATTGCTCATGAGAAGAGATGAAGCATGGTCACTGATTATACCACATGCATTTCCCAAATCAAATGTTGGAAGGATTATAGTCACATATCCATCCACACCCAATTTGGCCCAGCATGAGAAAGCATTTCTAGCATGATTTCTTCATTCCTCTTTCAAGGTTCAGAAGAGATCCAAGTATGAATAGTTTCTTTTCCAAGATAACTACCCAATTGGATGAAGATCGAAAGCTCTCTAGTAAAATCAAGAGAAAAGAAAGAAGAAGAAGAAGAAGAACTACACTTAATCCATTAAATCACAATAGAGCTCTCTAACCCAATGAAAAGAGTTAGTTGGTCATTGCTCTAACAAAATAGAAAAGAAAGAAAGTGCATAAAAGTAGAGATGAAGATTAAAACTGAAATTGAAACTTCAAAATTCATAAAATGAAAAGTACAAAAAAAGAAAAGTGTGTGAGGGGAGGGAGTCCGAAGACCCCTCCATTCCAGGATGCTTTCAATGTAAAGACTAAGGCCTTTATATAGGCTCTCCTAAATTACAAAATGAAATTAAAAGCAAATTACAATTAAATGAAAATTCCTATTCTAGATACTTCTTGTGGCCTTGATTGGTTGACAATTGTGGGCTTGCTTGCTTGGGCTTTGAAGTGGACTTGAGAGAGAAGTGAGTCAAGTTGAGGTCCAGGTGCTAAAGTTAGTGCTAAAGTTAGCCACACTAACGCTACAAGTGTGGCGTTAGTGCTAAAGTTATTGTGGCTAATGTTGCACTTGCTGCCCAGTTGGTGTTTTTGGGGCTTAAAAGATGCCTCTTGTTTGTGCTCCAATTTCATGCCCATTATAAAGTATTATATATCGTTGGAAAGCTCTGAATGTCAGCATTCTAACGCAACTGGAATCATCGCAATTGGATCTCTGTAGCTCAAGTTATCCATGTTTGAAGAAGGCATGGTCAGGCTGCCAGGTGGGACTTTTGCCCACGTTAACTTCCACGTTAACTAAGTTAACTAAGTTAACGTGGGAGTTAACGTGGCTCATTGTGGCTTGTGTGGCTTCTTCCAACGTTAGTGACAATGTTGAGTGTCACTAACGTTGGCCATTGGTGCACGAAATTGTGATCAATACTTTTCACAACTCAATTAATCCCCGGTGATGAACCCAAAAACTTGGTGTTCAATACCATGGCATAAACACAACTTCGCACAACTAACCAGCAAGTGTACTGGGTCGTCCAAGTAATAAACCTTACGCGAGTAAGGGTCGATCCCACAGAGATTGTTGGTATGAAGCAAGCTATGGTCAGCTTGTAAATCTTAGTCAGGCAAACTCAATTGGTTATGAATGATGAATAAAACATAAAGATAAAGATAGAGATACTTATGCAATTCATTAGTGGGAATTTCAGATAAGCGTATGAAGATGCTTGGTCCCTTCCGTCTTTCTGCTTTCCTACTGTCTTCATCCAATCCTTCTTACTCCTTTCCATGGCAAGCTGTATGCAAGGGTTTCACCGTTGTCAGTGGCTACCTCCCATCCTCTCAGTGGAAATGTTCAACGCACCCTGTCACGGCACGGCTATCCATCTATCGGTTCTCAATCAGGTCGGAATAGAATCCAGTGATTCTTTTGCGTCTGTCACTAACGCCCAGCCCTCAGGAGTTTGAAGCTCGTCACAGTCATTCAATCATTGAATCCTACTCAGAATACCACAGACAAGGTTTAGACCTTCCAGATTCTCTTGAATGCCGCCATCAATTCTAGCTTATACCACGAAGATTCCGGTTAAAGAATCCAAGAGATATCCACCCAATCTAAGGTAGAACGGAGGTGGTTGTCAGGCACACGTTCATAGGTGAGAATGATGATGAGTGTCACGGATCATCACATTCATCAAGTTGAAGAACAAGTGATATCTTAGAACAAGAACAAGCGGAATTGAATAGAAGAACAATAGTAATTGCATTAATACTCGAGGTACAGCAGAGCTCCACACCTTAATCTATGGTGTGTAGAAACTCCACCGTTGAAAATACATAAGAACAAGGTCTAGGCATGGCCGTGAGGCCAGCCTCCCAATGATCTAAGATAGCATAAGAACAAAGGTAGCTACCCCGATGATAATACAATAGTAAAAGGTCCTACTTATAGAGAACTAGTAGCCTAGGGTTTACAGAGATGAGTAAATGACATAAAAATCCACTTCCGGGCCCACTTGGTGTGTGCTTGGGCTGAGCATTGAAGCATTTTTCGTGTAGAGACTCTTTTTGGAGTTAAACGCCAGCTTTTGTGCCAGTTTGGGCGTTTAACTCCCATTCTTGTGCCAGTTCCGGCGTTTAACGCTGGGAATTCTGATGGTGACATTGAACACCGGTTTGGGCCATCAAATCTTGGGCAAAGTATGGACTATCATATATTGCTGGAAAGCCCAGGATGTCTACTTTCCAACGCCGTTAAGAGCGCGCCAATTGGGCTTCTGTAGCTCCAGAAAATCCACTTTGAGTACAGGGAGGTCAGAATCCAACAGCATCTGCAGTCCTTTTTAGTCTCTGAATCAGATTTTTGCTCAGGTCCCTCAATTTCAGCCAGAAAATACCTGAAATCACAGAAAAACACACAAACTCATAGTAAAGTCCAGAAAAGTGAATTTTTAACTAAAAACTAATAAAAATATACTAAAAACTAACTAGATCATACTAAAAACATACTAAAAACAATGCCAAAAAGCGTACAAATTATCCGCTCATCAGCCATCACCTTCTTTCATCCACGTTAGCTTCCACGTTAACTATAACATGGCTTCCTTGGGGGTTTTGTGGTTGCTTTCAACGTTAGTGACAATGTTGGGTGTCACTAACGTTGTCGACTACCCTTGCCTCTTACGTTAGCTCCCACGTTAACCAAGTTAACGTGGGAGTTAACGTTGCATTTTGCACTTAGGCCAACGTTAGTGACAATGTTGAATGTCACTAACGTTGGCTTCCTTCCCCCTTTTTAACGTTAGAGGCCACGTTAACTAAGTTAACGTGGACTCCAACATGGCCACTTATGAGCTTGGTCCAACGTTAGTGATAATGTTAAGTGTCACTAACGTTGGCTCCATTTCCTTTCTTCAAAGTTAATGCCACTAACGTTCCAACTTTCCTTCCTTCCACGTTAGTGCCTGATGAGCGGATAATTTATACGCTTTTTGGCATTGTTTTTATATAGTTTTTAGTAAGTTCAAGCTACTTTTAGGGATGTTTTCATTAGTTTTTATGATAAATTCATATTTCTGGACTTTACTATGAGTTTGTGTGTTTTTCTGTGATTTCAGGTAAATTCTGACTGAAATTGAGGGACTTGAGCAAAACTCTGAAAAAGGCTGACAAAAGGACTGCTGATGCTGTTGGAATCTGACCTCCCTGCACTCGAAATGGATTTTCTGGAGCTACAGAACTCCAAATGGCGCGTTCTCAACGGCGTTGGAAAGTAGACATCCAGAGCTTTCCAGCAATATATAATAGTCTATACTTTATTCGGAGATTGACGACGTAACTTGGCGTTGAACGCCAAGTACATGCTGCTGTCTGGAGTTAAACGCCAGAAAAACGTCATGATCCGGAGTTGAACGCCCAAAACACGTCATAACTCGGAGTTCAACTCCAAGAGAAGCCTCAGCTCGTGGATTAATCAAGCTCAGCCCAAGCATACACCAAGTGGGCCCCGGAAGTGGATTTATGCATCAATTACTTACTCGTGTAAACCCTAGGAGCTAGTTTATTATAAATAGAACATTTATCTATTGTATTAGACATCTTTTGATCACTTTAGATCTTAGGATCAGATCTTTGAACGCATAGTTCTTAGAACATGGGGGCTGGCCATTCGGCCATGCCTGAACCTTTTACTAATGTATTTTCAACGGTGGAGTTTCTGCACACCATAGATTAAGGGTGTGGAGCTCTGCTGTACCTCAAGTATTAATGCAATTCTATTATCTTTTATTCAAATCTCTCTTATTCTTATTCCAAGATATTCATTCGTACCCAAGAACATGATGAATGTGATGATAAGTAACCCTCATTATCATTCTCACTTATGAACGCACGTGATTGACAACCACTTCCGTTCTACATGCAACCGAGCTTGAATGTGTATCTCTTAGATTCCCCAACAGAATCTTCCTGGTATAAGCTAGATAGATGGCGGCATTTATGAGGATCCGGAAAGTCTTACCTTGTCTGTGGTATTCCGAGTAGGATCCTGGGAATCCGGAAAGTCTCACCTTGTCTGTGGTATTCCGAGTAGGATTCCGGTAATGAATGACTGTGACGTGTTTCAAACTTGCAAGTGCTGGGCGTTAGTGACAGACGCAAAAGAATCAAGGGATTCTATTCCAGTAGGCGCAGGAACCAACCAGTGATTAGCCGTGCTGTGACAGAGTGCGTGAGCGTAGTTTTCAATGCGAGGATGGGATGTAGCCATCAACCATGGGTGATGCCTCCAGACGATTAGCCATGCGAGTGACAGCCGCATAGGATCATTTTCCCGAGAGGATTGAAAGTAGCCACCGCTGATGGTGAACCCCTATACACAGCTTGCCATGGAAAGGAGTAAGAAGGATTGAGTTGAAGTAGTAGGAGAGCAGGCGTCCTTGAGCCATACAGTATCTCCATTCGCTTATCTGAAATTCCCACCAATGAATCTGCATAAGTATTCTATCCCTTTTATTATTTCTATTTTCTTATTTCTATTTTCAAAAACCCATAAACCAATTTAATCTGCCTAACTGAGATTTACAAGGTGACCATAGCTTGCTTCATACCAACAATCTCTGTGGGATCGACCCTTACTCACGTAAGGTTTATTACTTGGACGACCCAGTACACTTGCTGGTTAGTTGAACGGAGTTGTGTCCACTCGTGCCAATTTTGAATTCCATAATTTTACAATTACGTGCAACTACAGCACCAAGTTGATGAATGCAACTCAAAGAATAGTGATCACAATTCCGTCCACCAGTGCCCACGTTAGTGTAACTAACGTAGCCACTAACGTGGCTCTTCTCTGCTTCTTTTTGCCTGAAATCAAACAAACAGAGTGCATCAAAGTCTTGCTCTTAATCATGGGATCATGCATCATCCAATTTATCATATAATTCATGCAAAATCCTCATGAAATCATTCAAAATTCACAATGTTTGCTTGAATCAAGATGTAAGTGAATATCTACCCAAAACTAGCTTATTTCCTAAGAAAATGCATGAAACTACCTTAAAAACAGTAAAGAAAAGGTCAGTAAAACTGGCCAAAATGCCCTGGCATCACAACACCAAACTTAAAGCTTGCTTGTCCCTAAGCAAGTACTGGAACAAGAGAATGATGAATGGAATGCCAAGAGAAATGAGTCATTCTTGTGGAAGTCATGTCCCTGATTTTATGGTGGTTTTATGCATAGCAACTTAGGTTCATTCCTGGCTTTCAGACCTTTATCATGTCCTCGAATACTTACTGTAATTGCATCCCATGAGACTTTTATTCATTGATCCTTTTATTGCCATTTCAGGGCTTATTTTTGTTCTTAAGCTAAGTGCTCTGTAAGGGGGCAACTCTTTAAAATAAGCTTTCAGCCAACACTCCCAAACCAGTTGGTTCAAGGTGCTAGGTGTTGAAACACCCCTACGGACTTACTTCCTCAAGTCTCTCCCCCATACATACACACCACAGGCACATGGTTTGTTTCTTTTCTTTTCTTGAGACCTTGGTGTCCAGCACCTCTTTGGGTTACTAAATGCTCTGTAGTGAGGGTTACTCTTGATAGTGGACTTTTAGCTGATAATCCCGAGTTAGTTAACCCAAGTTACCAAGTGATAAGGCACCCCTAAGAGCTTATTCATCCAAGTAAATCCCTCACACAGGAACACCACAGACACATTCCTTAAGATTAAAAACCATTGGTGCCTAGCCTTATTGCTTATCCACTTTCATTGTTCTTTCCCTTTCGCTTATTAGGATCTTGTTATTTAGCTAGTCTCATGGGGTGTGTTCAAAGCATATGAATCAGGACATATAGTTGTCTTCCCACCTTGTGGTTGAACCAACTTAGCTAACTTATGATCACACCACAAACTCAGGAACATACTCCATAGTATGAACTCTACTCTGGTCTTTTATAAAACATTCATTCTCTTTTCATTTGATTCAAAAGGGACAAGCATACAGGTAAGCAAGGTAAGGATGCATTAATGACATTCAGACTAGAAAACACAGCCTTAATCAATAAAAAGTTTAAAAGACAGATTTGACATGCTTATTCACAAGGAGCAAGCACACATACATACAAAGAAAATAGAAGACAATCCTGCAAATTAAAGTGCTGGAAATAAGTAAGAGGAGAAAGGAACTTTACCACCTTGTATTTTATCTTCATTGTTGTTGCCCTTTTCCTCCTATTCTTTCCCTTCCCACACCAGACATAGAATGATTGCTTATACTCAAGCAACAATTAAAACAGTGGTGATGGGGACCATGATGGATCATGAATGTCTTAGAATGAAGTGTGAGTATTGATGGACGAAATTGTGATCACATTAATGTAGTATTCTTTGTTGTTGTATGGAGTCATTATTGTGGCTCTTGGCTATGTGTGGACACAACTCCGTTCAACTTAACCAGCAAGTGTACTGGGTTATCCAAGTAATACCTTACGTGAGTAAGGGTCGATCCCACAGAGATTGTTGGTATGAAGCAAGCTATAGTCACCTTGTAAATCTCAGTTAGGCAGATTAAATTGGTTTATGATGAGTTCAAAAATTAATAATAAAAAGAAAGTAAAAGGGATAGAAATACTTATGTAAATCAATAGTGGAAATTTCAGATAGGCGTATGGAGATGCTGTGATCCTCTTGAATCTCTACTTTCTTATTACATTCATCTAATCCTTCTTACTCCTTTCCATGGCAAGCTGTATGTAGGGCATCACCGTTGTCAATGGCTACATCCCATCCTCTCAGTGAAAATGTTCCTATGCTCTGTCACAGCACGGCTAATCATCTGTCGGTTCTCAATCAGATTGGAATAGAATCCCTTGATTCTTTTGCGTTTGTCATCACGCCCAGCCTTCAGGAGTTTGAACCTCGTCACAGTCATTCAATCCCAGAATCCTACTCGGAATACCATAGACAAGGTTTAGACTTTCCAGATCCTCATGAATGCCGCCATCTATCTAACTTATACCACGAAGATTCTGTTGGGGAATCTAAGAGATATGCGCCCGGCCTAAAGTAGAACGGAAGTGGTTGTCAGTCACGCGCGCTCATAGGTGAGAATGATGATGAGTGTCACGGATCATCACATTCATCAAAGTGTTGTGCAACGTATATCTTGGAATAAGAATAAAAGAGAATTGAATAAAAAGTAATGATAATTGTATTGAAACTTGAGGTACAGCAGAGCTCCACACCCTTAATCTATGGTGTGCAGAAACTCCACTGTTGAAAATACATAAGTGAAAGGTTCAGGCATGGCCGAATGGCCAGCCCCCTGAATGTGACCAATAGCCTCCTAAGATGAAGAATAAAACAAAACTGAGACCAAAGATGTCTAATACAATAGTAACTTATCCTATTTATACTAGACTAGCTACTAGGGTTTACATGAGTAAGTAATTGATGCATAAATCCACTTCCGGGGCCCACTTGGTGTATGCTTGGGCTGAGCTTGATCTATCCACGAGCTGAGGCTTCTCTTGGAGTTGAACTCGAAGTTATAACGTGTTTTGGGCGTTCAACTCCGGATCATGACGTGTTTCTAGCGTTTAACTCCAGACAGCAGCATGTACTTGGCGTTCAACGCCAAGTTACATCGTCAATTTCCGAATAAGTATAAACTATTATATATTGCTGGAAAGCTCTAGATGTCTACTTTCTAACGCCATTGAGAGCGCGCCAATTGGAGTTCTGTTGCTCTAGAAAATTCATTTCGAGTGCACGGAGGTTAGATTCCAACAGCATCAGCAGTCCTTTTGTCAGCCTTTTTCAGAGTTTTGCTCAAGTCCCTCAATTTCAGCCAGAAATTACCTGAAATCACAGAAAAACACACAAACTCATAGTAAAATCCAGAAATGTGAATTTAACATAAAACTAATGAAAACATCCCTGAAAGTAGCTTAAACTTACTAAAAACTACCTAAAAACAATGCCAAAAAGCGTATAAATTATCCGCTCATCAAGTATGCATGTGTTTCAGCAAGCAAGGTTAAGGATACAATAAAGACACAAGAGATACAAACAGAGACATTTTGATTGCATTAATAAGTGGTGTTGGCATGGTACTTACATGAAAGTTAAGTGACAACACCAAACTTAGTGTGCCACTATCAATTTAGAATGTTGCAAGTACCCAGTGAAGATTGAAAATCAAATTGTTGCATAGCAACACCAAACTTATAATGAATTCATATGCCAAATTATTGAAAGTAAACTAAGCAAAGCAAGGAAATGTTACCTACGGTTGGGTTGCCTCCCAACAAGCGCTCTTTTAATGTCATTAGCTTGACATGTTGTTCATGAATTTCTTCCTCTTCTTCCAGTTTGTTAAGAGGAATGACCTCAAGAGGAAATAGGAGCCAGTTAATGCCCCTTGTTTTGAGTGCCTCTCCCCAGCAAGCATTCTTTTGTCGTTAGCTTATGTAAACTTGCTTGTTGGGGTAGGGGTGGGATGGCTTTTGGTTGACCTTTTCTTCTTGATGGATAATTGTCCTTCTTTTTTTTGGTCACCATCCTCTTTTTAGTGCTCATGTTGATTGCATTCACCACCTTAATTTCAGTACTTGGGTGTTGTATGATGGTCGGAGCATCCTCTTCATCAAGAGCTTCTTGAATTGGTGGTTCAATGAACTTACCCTTTATGCAACTCTCTGTTTCATTGGAGTGTGGGCTCCCTTGATTGACTTCCTCCCTTTCTTCTACATGATGTTGCATTGAGTCTTTTGGGAGTGAGTTTGCATGTTCCTTTGTCCCCACTAGTAACCTCTGTGGGTATGGAGCCTTAGGCTTATATATTCTCACAACCTCCTCTTCCTTCATATGAATCTCACTTGGTATGGGTGCCTCTTTTTCTTGTTCTTCTGATTCCTCCCTTGGGTTTGCCATGGTACCACTGAGAAAATTGTGGGTAGTGATTTCCTTTGATAGATACCCAACTTGTGCCTCAAGCTTCTTAATGGCAACCCATCGGTTCTGCATAATGGTTTTTACTTAGTCTTGGAAAGTCCTTGTGTCCTTAGATTCTTCCAAGAGCATTGCCAGTAGGTTCTCTATCCTTGATAGCTTATCCTCTAGGGGAGGGTGTGCAGCTGGGGTGAAATTTTGAGGTTGAGGGTGGCTACTTTGTGAATGGAATTGGTTGTTTTGTGGTTTAATGTTCTGAGAGTGGTATGACTTTTGTGGGTAATGATATGGGTCTTGTGGACTGTGAGAAGAATTTTGTGTGTAATGGCATGAATTGTGTGAGTGGTGAGATGAATTATATGGATGTGGGAAGGAATTTTGTGTTGAGGCATATCCAAGTGGTGAAGGGTTTTGATGCGAAAAGCTAGGAGGTGAGGTTGAATAATTAAAGGACGATGGCTCTTGATGAATGGGCTGTGAATAAGTGAAATTTTTTTGGTTTTGATCTTCTCAGGCACAGCTTGAGTAGTGATCAAAGTCATCAGAAAATGGACTATTTTGTGACCCTGGGAAGCACCCCATTTCATGTTCTTGATACTCCCATCCACCATGAGCATAGCAAAATGAATCATTCTGTGGTGGTGGAGAGTTTCCCTTGAAATTTGATTGACCAAAGGATGATCTATACTCCATTTTTCTACAAAATATTTTGTATCAACAACAATCACCAAGATAAAAAAGATTTGGAATTCCCCTTGTCACAGATGAGGAAACTCCCAGTGAGGCAATATCACAAACAGTTGGTCAGCAAAAGAAAATAAAGAAACAAAAGAAAGACAAAAATAAAAGAAAAGTGTCTAATCTAGTAAATCAATCAACCGGCGGTTTGTTAATCACAGTTAATCCCCAGCAACGGCGTCATAAACTTGATCGGGGGAAAACTTGTCTCTCAACAAATTCCCATTCGGCAAGTGTACCGATTTGTCGTCAAGTAAAACCCACAATAGAGTGGGGTCGAATCCTACAGAGGTTAACGGATTAAGCAATCAATGGTTAATTGATTATCCTAGTTAGACGATTCAGATTTGGATGATGAGCAGCAGGAATTGTAAATTTACAGAAAAGTAAAGAAAGCAATAGAGTGCAGAGAAGTAAAATGGCAAGAAAAGTAAATGTAAGAACTAAAAATAAGATGAACATTGGGATCAAGAGATATTGCAATCCTCCGGATCAAGTTCATTCTCATCTCTTCCTCAATCATTCATTGATCTCCTTGGCAATCTTAAGTGATCGAATTACAATTACTTGTAATTCAATTTCTCAAATCTTGATCAATAGCCAATTCCTTGGTCAATTGCTCATGAGAAGAGATGAAGCATGGTCACTGATTATACCACATGCATTTCCCAAATCAAGTGTTGGAAGGATTATAGTCACATATCCATCCACACCCAATTTGGTCCAGCATGAGAAAGCATTTCTAGCATGATCTCTTCATTCCTCTTTCAAGGTTCAGAAGAGATCCAAGTATGAATAGTTTCTTTTCCAAGATAACTACCCAATTGGATGAAGATCGAAAGCTCTCTAGTAAAATCAAGAGAAAAGAAAGAAGAAGAAGAAGAAGAACTACACTTAATCCATTAAATCACAATAGAGCTCTCTAACCCAATGAAAAGAGTTAGTTGGTCATTGCTCTAACAAAATAGAAAAGAAAGAAAGTGCATAAAAGTAGAGATGAAGATTAAAACTGAAATTGAAACTTCAAAATTCATAAAATAAAAAGTACAAAAAAAGAAAAGTGTGTGAGGGGAGGGAGTCCGAAGACCACTCCATTCCAGGATGCTTTCAATGTAAAGACTAAGGCCTTTATATAGGCTCTCCTAAATTACAAAATGAAATTAAAAGCAAATTACAATTAAATGAAAATTCCTATTCTAGATGCTTCTTGTGGCCTTGATTGGTTGACAATTGTGGGCTTGCTTGCTTGGGCTTTGAAGTGGACTTGAGAGAGAAGTGAGTCAAGTTGAGGTCCAGGTGCTAAAGTTAGTCACACTAACGCTACAAGTGTGGCGTTAGTGCTAAAGTTATTGTGGCTAACGTTGCACTTGCTACCCAGTTGGTGTTTTTGGGGCTTAAAAGATGCCTCTTGTTTGTGCTCCAATTTCATGCCCACTATAGAGTATTATATATCATTGGAAAGCTCTGAATGTCAGCTTTCTAACGCAACTGAAATCATCTCAATTGCACCTCTGTAGCTCAAGTTATGCATATTTGAAGAAGGCATGGTCAGGCTGCCAGGTGGGACTTTTGCCCACGTTAACTGCCACGTTAACTAAGTTAACGTGGGAGTTAACGTGGCTCATTGTGGCTTGTGTGGCTCCTTCCAACGTTAGTGACAATGTTGAGTGTCACTAACGTTGGCCATCACCTTCTTTCATCCACGTTAGCTTCCACATTAACTAAGTTAACGTGGAAGTTAACGTGGCTTCCTTGGGGGTTGTGTGGTTGCTTTCAACGTTAGTGACAATGTTGGGTGTCACTAACGTTGTTGACCACCCTTGCCTCTTACGTTAGCTCCCACGTTAACCAAGTTAACATGGGAGTTAACATTGCATTTTGCACTTAGGCCAACGTTACTGACAATGTTGAATGTCACTAACGTTGGCTTCCTTCCCCCTTTTTAACGTTAGAGGCCACGTTAACTAAGTTAACGTGGACTCCAACGTGGCCACTTATGAGCTTGGTCCAACGTTAGTGATAATGTTAAGTGTCACTAACGTTGGCTCCATTTCCTTTCTTCAAAGTTAATGCCACTAACGTTCCAACTTTCCTTCCTTCCACGTTAGTGCCCACGTTAGTGTAACTAACGTAGCCACTAACGTGGCTCTTCTCTACTTCTTTTTGCCTGAAATCAAACAAACAGAGTGCATCAAAGTCTTGCTCTTAATCATGGGATCATGCATCATCCAATTTATCATATAATTCATGCAAAATCCTCATGAAATCATTCAAAATTCACAATGTTTGCTTGAATCAAGATGTAAGTGAATATCTACCCAAAACTAGCTTATTTCCTAAGAAAATGCATGAAACTACCTTAAAAACAGTAAAGAAAAGGTCAGTAAAACTGGCCAAAATGCCCTGGCATCAGCTCCTTCCATTGCAAGCTGTATGTAGGGTTTCACCGTTGTCAATGGCTATCTCCCATCCTCTCAGTGAAAATGTTCAACGCGCTCTGTCACAGCACGGCTAATCATATGTCGGTTCTCAATCAGGTTGGAATAGAATCCAGTGATTCTTTTGCGTATGTCACTAACGCCCAGCCCTCAGGAGTTTGAAGCTCGTCACAGTCATTCAATCCTTGAATCCTACTCAGAATACCACAGACAAGGTTTAGACCTTCCGGATTCTCTTGAATGCCGCCATTATTTCTAGCTTATACCATGAAGATTCTGATTAAGGAATCCAAGAGATATTCACTCAATCTAAAATAGAACGGAGGTGGTTGTCAGGCACACGTTCATAGGTGAGAATGATGATGAGTGTCATGGATCATCACATTCATCAAGTTGAGGAACAAGTGATATCTTAGAATAGAAGCAAGCGTGATTGAATGAAAAACAGTAGTAATTGCATTAATCCATCAAGACACAGCAGAGCTCCTCACCCCCAACCATGGGGTTTAGAGACTCATGCCATGGAAGATACAATAAAAAACGTGTAATGTGTCATGAGGTAAAGATACAATTTCAAAATATCCTATTTATAGTGAACTAGAAACCTAGGATATATAGAAATGAGTAAATGACGTAAAAATCCACTTCCGGGGTCCACTGAGTGTGTGCTTGGGCTGAGCATTGAAGCTTTCATGTGTAGAGACTTTTCTTGGAGTTAAACGCCAGCTTTTATGCCAGTTTGGGCGTTTAACTCCAATTTTTGTGCCAGTTCCGGCGTTAAACGCCAAGAATTCTGAAGCTGATTTGCAATGCCGGTTTGGGCCATCAAATCTCGGGTAAAGTATGAACTATTATATATTTCTGGAAAGCCCAGGATTTCTACTTTCCAACACAATTGAGAGCGCGCTTATTGGGCTTCTGTAGCTCCAGAAAATCCACTTAGAGTGCAGGGAGGTCAAAATCCAACAGCATCTGCAGTCCTTTTTCAGCCTCTGAATCAGATTTTTGCTCAGGTCCCTCAATTTCAGCCAGAAATTACCTGAAATCACAGAAAAACACACAAACTCATAGTAAAGCCCAGAAAAGTAAATTTTAAATAAAAAATAATAAAAATATAATAAAAACTAACTAAAATGTACTAAAAACAGTGCCAAAAAACGTATAAATTATCCCCTCATCACAAAGCCAAGAGGAACAAAATCTAACTAATAACTAGAAGAGACATTTCATCAAACACATAAAAGGAAATAAAAGTAAACAACATGAATTGCAAGAATTAAAGAGAGATCTAACTACAATGGCAAGGGATCAATATTAGGAAATCAAAACAATTATGAAACAACAAAGAACTTACCAATTGAATTGAAGAGGAAATGTAGATCTACAAAAGAAAGTTCATAAACTACAACTAACAATACAAGGGTATTACAAGAGAAGAAGAATTCTACAATTACAAGAGAACAATTAAAGATGGAAGAGGAAACTTAAGAGAGAAGAAGAAGAAGAAGAAGATCTAGATCTAAAACCTAATCCTAATTCTAGAGAGAAGTGAGAGCTTCTCTCTCTAGAAACTAACTCTAACTACCTCTAAAACTAAACTAAAACTAATGATCAAAAGTATGTTGATTCCCCTTCAATCTTTGGCTTAAATAGCATCAGAAATGAGTTGGATTGGGTCCACAAGGCTTCTAAAATCGCTGGCCACGAGTTGCATTAAGTGAATCATGTGCAACCATCGGTGTGTACGTGTATTGTGCGCGTACGTGCCCATATACATGATGCAACTATGGCACATCTTATATCATTTCAAAGCTCCAGATGTTAGCTTTCCAACGCAACTGAAACTGCTTCATTTGGATCTTTGTAGCTCAAGTTATGGCCGATTAAGTGCGAAGAGGTCGGCTTGACAGCTTTTGCGATTCCATCATTTCTTCATGAGTTCTCCATTTCTACATGCTTTTTCTTCATTCCCTTGATCCAATCCTTGCCTCCTAAATCTGAAATCACTTAGCAAACATATCAATGCATCTAATGGAATCAAGGTGAATTAAATTTAGCTATTTTAGGATCTAAAAAGCATGTTTTCACTCTTAAGCCTAATTAAAGGAGAATAACTAAAACCATGCTATTACATTAAATAAATGTGAGAAAAGGTTAACAAAATGCTCTAAATGCAACGCAAGATAAACCTAAAAATGAGGTTTATCACCATCCTGGCGTTCAAACGCCAATGAGGGATCAGAAACCTACAAGTGCTGATAATAACTCCCTCAAGAAGGCTTCTCAACCTGCCTCTGTAGGAAATAAACCTGTAGCAACCAAGGTTGAAGAATACAAAGCTAAAATGCCTTATCCTCATAAACTCCGCCAAGAGGAACAAGATAAACAATTTGCCCGCTTTGCAGACTATCTCAGGACTCTTGAAATCAAGATTCCATTTGCAGAGATACTTGAGCAAATACCCTCTTATGCTAAGTTCATGAAAGAAATCTTAGCTCATAAGAAGGATTGGAGAGAAACTGAAAAAGTCTTTCTCACTGAAGAATGCAGTGCAGTCATCTTAAAGAGCTTACCAGAGAAGCTTAAGGATCCTGGGAGTTTTGTGATACCATGCACATTGGAGGGTACTTGTACCAAGACAGCTTTATGTGATCTTGGGGCAAGTATCAACCTAATCCTTGCATCCACTATCAGAAAGCTTGGGTTGACTGAAGAGGTCAAACCAACCCAGATTTGTCTTCAACTTGCTGATGGCTCCATTAAATACCCATCAGGCGTGATTGAGGATATGATTGTCACAGTTGGGCCATTTGCCTTTCTCACTGACTTTGTAGTGCTGGAAATGGAGGAGCACAAGAGTGCAACCCTCATTCTAGGAAGACCTTTCTTAGCAACTGGACGAACCCTCATTGACGTCCAAAAAGGGGAAGTGACCCTGAGAGTCAATGAGGATGAGTTTAGGTTGAATGTTGTTGAAGCAATGAAGCATCCAGACACATCAAAGGACTGCATGAGAGTTGATATTATTGACTCCTTGGTAAAGGAGATCAGTATGGCTGAGAGTCTCGAATCAGAGCTAGAGGACATCTTTAAAGATGTTCAGCCTGATCTAGAGGTACCAGAGGAAATAAAAGAACTTCTAAAAACTCCTCAGGAAGAGGAGAAACCTCCTAAACTCGAGCTCAAACCATTACCACCATCCCTGAAATATGCATTTCTGGGAGATGGTAACACTTTTTCTGTAATCATAAGCTCTGCTTTAGAGCCTGGTGCGCGAAATTGTGAACAATACTTTTCACAACTCTCATAATCCCCGGTCATGAACCCCAAAAACTTGGTGTTCAATACCATGGCATTACACAACTTCGCACAACTAACCAGCAAGTGCACTGGGTCGTCCAAGTAATAAACCTTACGCGAGCAAGGGTCGATCCCACGGAGATTGTTGGTATGAAGCAAGCTATGGTCACCTTGCAAATCTTAGTCAGGCAGACTCAAATGGTTATGGTGATGAACGAAAATAACATAAAAGATAAAGATAGAGATACTTATGTAATTCATTGGTAGGAACTTCAGATAAGCGCATGAAGATGCCTTCCCTTCCGTCTCTCTGCTTTCCTACTGTCTTCATCCAATCCTTCTTACTCCTTTCCATGGCAAGCTTAAGCAAGGGTTTCACCGTTGTCAGTGGCTACCTCCCATCCTCTCAGTGAAAGCGATTGCATATGCTCTGTCACAGCATAGCGGAATTCATCTGTCGGTTCTCAATCAGGCCGGAATAGAATCCAGTGATTCTTTTGCGTCTGTCACTAACGCCCCACCCTCAGGAGTTTGAAGCACCTCACAGTCATTCAGTCATTGAATCCTACTCAGAATACCACAGACAAGGTTAGACCTTCCGGATTCTCTTAAATGCTGCCATCAGTTCTCGCCTATACCACGAAGATTCTGATCTCACGGAATGGTTGGCTCGTTTGTCAGACGAGCACTCGGTTGTCAGGCGATCAACCATGCATCGTGCAATCAAGAATCCAAGAGATATTCACTAGAGCCTTGGTTGCTTGTAGAACAAGAGTGGTTGTCAGTCACCTTGTTCATAGGTGAGAATGATGATGAGTGTCACGGATCATCACATTCATCAAGTTGAAGAACAAGTGATATCTTGGATAAAGAACAAGCGGAATTGAATGGAAGAACAATAGTAATTGCATTAATACTCGAGGTACAGCAGAGCTCCACACCTTAATCTATGGTGTGTAGAAACTCCACCATTGAAAATACATAAGAACAAAAGTGATCATTGGTTTCGGTCCCAGAGAGGGAACCAGAAGAACCAAGATGAAAATACAATAGTAAAAGGTCCTATATAAAGAGAACTAGTAGCCTAGGGTGTACAGAGATGAGTAAATGACATAAAAATCCACTTTCGGGCCCACTTGGTGTGTGTTTGGGCTGAGCAATGAAGCAATTTCGTGTAGAGACTCTTCTTGGAGTTAAATGCCAGCTTTTATGCCAGTTTGGGCGTTTAACTCCCATTTAGGTGCCAGTTCCGGCGTTTAACGCTGGAAATTCTGTAGGTGACTTTGAACGCCGGTTTGGGCCATCAAATCTTGGGCAAAGTATGGACTATCATATATTGCTGGAAAGCCCAGGATGTCTACTTTCCAACGCCGTTGAGAGCGCGCCAATTGGGCTTCTGTAGCTCCAGAAAATCCACTTTGAGTGCAGGGAGGTCAGAATCCAACAGCATCTGCAGTCCTTTTCAGTCTCTGAATCAGATTTTTGCTCAGGTCCCTCAATTTCAGCCAGAAAATACCTGAAATCACAGAAAAACACACAAACTCATAGTAAAGTCCAGAAAAGTGAATTTTAGCTAAAAACTAATAAAAATATACTAAGAACTCAACTAAGACTACCAAAAACATACTAAAAACAATGCAAAAAGTGTATAAATTATCCGCTCATCAGAGCCACAGGAAGAGAAAACACTAATTCAGGTGCTAAGGACACACAAGACAGCTCTTGGGTGGTCCATTAGTGATCTTAAGGGCATTAGCCCAGCCAGATGCATGCACAAGATCCTACTAGAGGATAATGCCAAGCCAGTGGTTCAACCACAAAGGCGGCTGAATCCAGCCATGAAGGAGGTGGTGCAGAAAGAGGTTACTAAATTACTAGAGGCTGTGATTATTTATCCTATTTCTGATAGCCCATGGGTGAGCCATGTCCAAGTTGTACCCAAAAAGGGGGGTATGACAGTAGTTCATAATGAAAAGAATGAATTGGTTCCTACGAGAACAGTTACAGGGTGGCGTATGTGTATTAACTATAGAAGGCTCAATATAGCCACCAGAAAGGATCATTTTCCTTTACCATTCATAGACTAGATGCTAGAAAGACTAGCAGGTCATGACAGTTACTGCTTTTTGGACGGCTATTCAGGTTATAACCAAATTGCAGTAGATCCTCAAGATCAAGAGAAAACAGCATTCACATGTCCATCTGGAGTATTTGCCTACAGAAGGATGCCTTTTGTCTGTGCAATGCACCAGCAACCTTTCAGAGATGCATGCTCTCTATCTTTTCTGATATGGTTGAAAAATTTTTGGAAGTCTTCATGGATGACTTCTCAGTATTTAGAGACTCATTCAGCTCCTGTCTTGATCATCTAGCACTTGTTCTGAAAAGGTGCGAAGAGACTAACCTGGTTTTAAAATGGGAAAAATGTCACTTTATGGTGATTGAAGGAATTGTCCTTGGGCATAAAATTTTGAACAAAGGAATAGAGGTGGATTGATGAGTTCTAATTCACACCCCATTCAAAAATTAGTGAATTAGTTCTTTTGGCAAGCGCACCAAAATTTTCGCCAAGTAATAACCCACAGTAGAGTGGGATCGTATCCACAGAGATTGGCAAATTCAAGCAGTTTTAATTGGTTGATGAATTAGTCAAGCGGATCAATAAGATTGTGAAGTGCAGAATTGTAAATGACATAAATGTAAATGACTAAAATACAAAGAAAAGCAATAAAGTGCAGAAACAGAAATTGCAGAATGTAAAGTGCTGAATCATAAATGACTTGAATATAAATGGGAGTGGGGAATTGCTGAATGTAAAAATTAAGATGTAAAAAAATGGATAGATAAGAATGGGGAAATTCATTGAGATTGGGAGATGTTGTCTCTTTGAATCAAATTTAGCTTATATCTTCTTCAATCATGCAACTCATTGACCTCTTAGCAATCATGATTGATTGAGCCCCAATCCCTTGGTGACTCAATCTCTCAGATCTTGATCAATAGCCAATTTCTTGGTCTAATTGCTCATGAAGAGAGATATGCTTGGTCCCTGATTATACCACACACCCTTATAGGTCCAGGTAGATGGAGGATTATATGCCACGTATCCAAACACCAAAACCCATATTCTACTCAAGTGTGAGAAGGGATTTCAAGCATGGTTTCATGTTTCCTTTCCCAAGGTTCCCATAAAACCCAATTGCATTCAATCTCTTTCCCAAGATAATTGAACACTAAACATTAAGAACAAAATTCCTTCTAGCAAATCAAAGAGAAGATGAAGAGAAGAAGAATTTTACTATTATCAATCCATCAAGTACAACAGAGCTCCCTCTCTCAATGAGAGGGAAGTTAGCTACTCATAGCTTGAAAAGTACTCAAAAGTGAAGTGTAAAAGTGGATCTAAAACTAACTGCTTAACCCATCTTCAGTACTCCTTGGGGGTATTTATACTACTCCTAGTAAAATAAAAGAATTACAAAAGTGAAAAGGGAAAGGTACATTTTGGAAGGAAAAGAAAACACTCAATAAGCGTGACTTCTCAGCTGGCGTGTCATGTGCCCTTCATTTCTAGCTTGGCGTGCCACGTCCAATATTTCAAGTGGCACGCTCGTCCCTTTGTCAACCTTGGCGTGCCACTAGGCACGCCATAGTGGAATTCTTGTGTTGGCGTGCCACGCCTTCAAACTCAAGTGGCACGCCCTTTGCCTTTTTTCACTTTTCTTTGCCTCTGAAAACTTGAACTAGCGTGGCACGCCCAGGGTCTAGCGTGCCACGCCCTTGCTGTGTGCTTGGCTAAGCTCCTCTGGAAAGTTGCACTAGCGTGGCACGCCCAATGTCTAGCGTGCCACGCCCCTTTGTGAGGGAGTGGTTCTTCTGTTTGGCGTGCCATGCCACGGACTTAAGTGGAACACCCCAATGCTTCTTTGCCCTCTGAATAACACTGGCGTGCCACACCTGGTTGCTCAAGTGGCACGCCTAAGTGAAGAATGGTGAATGGCGTGCCACGCCTTCGATACCAAGTGGCACGCCCCATGTAATTGGCCTTCTTCATCCTCTCTGGAAACTTGTACCAGCGTGCCACGCTGAAGGCTGGCATGCCACACCCATAATCTTGCCTTGATTCCAATGGTTGGCGTGCCACGCCTCAGCTTCAAGTAGCACGCCTAGTCTTTAGTTGCCTTCAACTCCTTCTCTGGATTATTTTACCAATGTGCCACGCCATGCTGCTCAAGTGGCACACCCATGCATTTGTGCACTCTTCTAGCTTAGCGTGCCACGCCTGGGTTCTCAAGTGGCATGCCCAAGTGACTTCTTGGAGCTGGCGTGCCACGCCTTCAACACCAAGTGGCACGCCATAGTGGAGATTCTTCTTGAGATGGTGAGTTGGCATGCCACGCCCCTTTGCTCAAGTGGCATGCCCACAGTAGTTAATGGGTCAGGCGTGCCACGCCCAACCTGGCATGCCACACCCCTTTTGTGTCCTCCATTTTGCTTTCTGAAATTTTGTACTAGTGTGCCACGCCCAGTCCCTGACGTACCATGCCCATATGCATGCTTGGCTTCTTCTCTGGACTTTAGTACTGGCATGCCACGCCAGTGTATTTTTGTGGCAATTGCTCCAAGTGGCACGCTAGTTTCACACGCCCAGCTTCTTGTTTGTCTTCTACCCATTTTTGATGCCTTTTTCACCTGAAATTCAACACAACTCATCTCAAAGTAGTGTACCATAATATTCATCATATAATGCATAAATTGTACTGATCAAATGAGATTTATGCTCTTTTATGGTCTTCTTTATGCAAGAAAGAAGGTAGATGATGCAAGTCATCACAACACCAAACTTAAGCTTTGCTTGTCCTAAGCAAATTAATATGAGTAAACCTTTATATCTTGAGGCCTTTGCTTCGAATGATTGCAATACAACTAAGAGTAAAACTAAGTGTCTAACTCATGTATGAATGTTTTAATTGTCATGGAAAGCTCTTATATCCTTGAGGGTTCCTTCAGGTATAGGCTTCAGGGGTCCTTTCTATTGATTGTCACCTTGAAGTAGTAAGGGTTGTTTTGCTTTCTTGACCACGACTCTAAGTGTTTTGTCTCAAGATAACCCTTTAATTAGATTTTCAATTAGCACTCCCAAACCAGTTGGTTTTAAGGTACTGGGTGTTGAGATACCCCTAAGAATTTACTTGCCTAGGTCTCTTCTTGACACATCTTCGCCACAAGCATCTACTAAGATCTTTAATTCTTTTTGAGCTTTTTAATGTTTCTTTTTCTATCCCAATAGTTGATGCTCAGAGCCTTGGGCCTTTATTACTTACTACCTCTTGGTTCTATGGATATTCAAGGAACACCCCTTAGTCTTCCGTTGTTATACCTTCTAGGACTAGTTGCTCTCCATGACTCATTTTCTTTTTAGTTTATCCAAGGTCCTACACCTAGTTTCTTGTTTCTTAGTTTGTTTGATGATCTCTCTTGGCCTTGGTCTCTCTTATTATTTTTGCACAACTCACAGTAACTCTTATGGAGACAAGCTCTACTTTTATTTAAGTTGAAATGAAGACTTGAAATACATGATATTTTTTTCTTGTAAAAAAACTCATAAAGACTTCAAACAGAAATTTAAAACTAAGCATAAAATATAAACTATCCTAGCATGATTATTTAAGAAGTAAATAAAGCAAAGGCTTAAACAGAATTCAGAAATTGGAAAGTGTCAACCATGGGACTCAACAACCTTGAGTAGCTTCATCTTTAGTTCATTGGCCCCTTCCCTTTGTCCTTCTTCTTGGAAGTGGATGAGCCACCTTCACCTGGCTTGGAGGAACATTCTTGAGCTTTGGTGTCCTTGGGCTTAAGCTTCTAAAATCCTAGCCTCCTCATGTAGGATTTCACATTCTCCTTGTGTTGGTATGCTATTTCTTCTTGCCTTGAGCTGAGTTCTTCCAATTTTTGCATATAGGTGGGGTAACTGGGGTTCATGTTAGCTACTGCATTGCACAGATAGCTCAACTTTATTTGTGCATAGCAATCATATTCCCCTCTGACTACAGTCCTTACTTCATAAAGGTGTCTGAATTCAGCAAGACTCTCCATCTGTTGTAATTGTCGTTCCAGAATCATTCCTAGGCTGCCTTGCATCTCTCCCCAGTTAATCTGATCTTGCTGCTCTTTGAGGTCCTCAAAGCCCCCTTGGAGTTGTTAATGTTCTGGTTGACTTGGCTCCATTGTTGTTGCTGAGTCTCCTTGAGTTGATTGACATTTTCCCTCAAGTGGTATAGGTCTCCCTTCATTTGGTGTACATCTCCTTGCAATTGCTCCTAGTTGAATCCCTCTGGAAATTATTGATATTGGTAGTGTGGTGGTGGTTGAAGTGCCAGGAAGTGAGGTTGCTCTTCTGCCTCTTCCTCTTATTGTTGTTGTTGTGGTTCATGAGCATGAGCTCTTCGTTCTCTAGCCCTGTTGAGTGGGTGGACAGCCACCACTTTGACCATCTTTTTGGCAGTTATGAACTTGTCTTGCTTCACAAGCACTTCATCAATGATCTTTTCAACTCCAGCCTCATCACATAGCCTCTGTACAATGCTGGGGAATGCCAACCTTGTGTTATCACTGGTACTTTTCAGCACTTTGTTGATGTTATTGGCGATCATCTCCCCCATGTTGATGTTTTCTCCTCTCATGATGCTATAGATGAGCACCGCTCTCTCCTTGGTCACCTCTGAAGTGTTGGATGTGGGGATCAGGGACCTCCTCACAAATTCTAGCCACCCTCTAGCTTGGAGGCTCAAATCTCTTTTCCTCAATTAGTTAGGTATCCCATCCTTGTCATTTATCCAACACACATTCATTACACAAATTTTATTCAGGATCTCCTCAAACCCAGGGTCTTGCTACTTCATTCTCTCTTCATAGCTCCGAGTGAAGCTTGTCCTCTTCACCATTAGCATTCTTTCTATGCTAGATGGGCTGTAGTCAATGGACTTTCCCCTTACATAGCTAATGTAGCCATAGTGTTGTCCTGGTTGAGGCACTGCGTTGGCATAGAATTCCCTCACCAAGCTCTCTACCACTTTCCTTGGTGGATTGCATAGAAGTGACCAACCCCTATTGTTGATCTCAATGTTGATTTCAATATGCTCATTCCTCCCTAGTTGAAACCCAACTTCTGGAATGATTACCCTCTCACTCACCCAACCATAAAATTGATTTTGGTTGAATGCGGAGAGGAACTTGTAGTCATTAAAAGAGCTTGAGGATCCAGAGGTTGGTTCCTTGGTTTTTCTTTTCTTTGAGGATGAGCTTTTTGGTGGTGCCATTAGGTTGAGAGAGTGTGCTTGAGATTGTTAAAAAATGAGGGTTGAAGGAAAGAAAAGGCAAAACAAGGTTTTGCTCCAACACCAAACTTAAGACTTGATTGTCCCAATCAAGAAAAAAAAGAAAAGAAGAAGAAAGTAGGGGATGAAAAATAGTAGAAGATGAAAAGAGAAGCGAAGGTGAGGGGTGTGGGTATTGTTAAAGTGGGAGAGGAGATGGGGGGTGAAGCTTTTATAATAGGTGAATGGTGTGGTTCGAAGGGTGGGAAATAAAAAGGGTTAAATGTTTTTCCACTTTGGGGAGTAGCGCCTAGCGTGGGAAGAGGCGCCAACTCTTTTCTCACAGTGTCTTCTGCGTGTGTTGAGTTCCAAAGTGCAAGTACACTTTGACTTCCTTGCTTTGTGAGTTGTTTACCATGTGGGCCCCATCTTCTCTCCTGAAATTGAAACTGAACCCATTAGTAATGACAAAAGAACCCCTTCGCATTCCTTCTTATCAAGAATGAATTGGATTGAAACTGATGGGTGTCCCTTGGGACACCAAACTTAATTCTTTGGCATCTTAATAAATTGGTTTCATCATTGTGTATTTAATGTGTTCATAAGAGCGGAATAACATCAATCTTTTCATTTTCTTTTGATTCCAATTCCTCTAAACTCATTAAACCACGTTCATGTTCTTATCTAAAGCATTAAGTATTTTCAAATTGGGTGACTTGGGCTGCTATGTGATCCTTGGTGGTCGCCACACCAAACGTAATCTCTGGGCTTACTCTTCAAAATCAAACTGTTAATTGTTTGTAAGCCTAGATTAAGTGGGTGAGAGGCCACACCAAACTTAGCAATTTAGCTAGTTCTCAGCCCATTCACTCATCATTAGTTATGCATTCATCAAGTTGTAATTCCCAAATAGAAAGAAATAAGAGAGCGTAAAGAAAATCTAGCTACCAAATCTAATATCAAACTTTCTAATCTACAATTGTAAACTAATCCTAATTACTGAAAGTTAAACTATCTAAAGCAACAGAATTTAAACTACTTCTAAGAAAAGCAATTAAATAAAAAAGGATAAAGTGTTGGGGTGCCTCCCAACTACCGCTTCTTTATTGTCATTAGCTTGGAATTCCTTCATCTTTAGCTGAGCTTGTAGCTCACTCTCTGCTCCTCCAAGGAGCCTCCCAAGTAGTGTTTGAGTCTATGGCCATTGACAGAAAAAGTTCTCAGAGTCTTGTCCTCCATGAGCTCCACATGACCATAGGGAAACACTTTGAGTACGGTGAAAGGTCCTGACCATCGAGACTTAAGTTTTCCAGGGAAGAACTTGAGTCTTGAGTTGGAGAGTAACACCTTCTGTCCTTCAGTGAACTCCCTTCTTGCTATCTTTTGGTCATGCCACCTTTTTGTGTTTTCTTTGTAGATTTTTGCATTCTCATATGCTTGATTTCTAAACTCCTCCAGCTCATTGAGTTGCATTAATCTCTTTTCTCCAGCAGTTTGCTCATCATAGTTTAACATTTTTAGAGCCCAAAATGCTCTATGCTCAAGTTCAACTGGTAAGTGACAGGCCTTTCCATATACCAATTGGTATGGAGACATCCCAATGGGAGTTTTATAGGCTGTTCTGTAGGCTCACAGTGTATCGTCCAGTTTTTTAGACTAGTCCTTTACTGATCTTCCAACAGTTTTTTCAAGGATTCATTTTAACTCTCTGTTGGAGATTTCGGCTTTCCCGTTGGTCTGTGGGTGGTATGGAGTGGCCACTTTGTGCTTTACTCCATATTTGAGAAGGAGTGTCTCAAGTTGTTTGTTGCAGAAGTGTGTCCCTCCATCAGTAATGAGAGCTTTGGAAACTCTAAATTTGCTGAAGATATTCCTTCTCAAGAAGCTTATCACAACTTTGTTGTCATTCGTTACAGTGGCTATGGCTTCTACCCACCTTGAGACATAATCAACAGCCACCAATATGTAGCTATTTGAGTAGGAGGTTGGGAGGGGTCCCATAAAATCAATCCCCCATACATCAAATAGCTCCAACTCTAGTATGTATTGCTGTGGCATCTCATTCCTCTTGGTTAGATTACCAGCTCTTTGACATTCATCACACCTTGACACCATTTCCTTGGCATCCTTAAACATTGTTGGCCAGTAAAATCCGGATTGAAGCACTTTTGCTGCTGTCCTTTCTCCACTGAAGTGACCTCCATATGCTGACCCATGGCACTGCCATAACACTTCCTGCCCTTCTTCATGGGATATACACCTTCTTAGGACTCCATCAGCACACTTTTTGAACAAATAGGGGTCATTCCATATGTAGTGTTTGGCATCCTTGATTAGCTTCCTTCTCATGTGCTTATTGATGTTAGTTGGTAGCTCTCCAATAGCCTTGAAGGTAGCTATGTCTGCAAACTAAGGGGCTACTCGAATCATCATCAATTGTTCATCAGGAAAGTTTTCATTTACTGCTACTTGCTGCATTTCTTCTTCTTGTGGGATCCTTGAGAGGTGGTCAGCTACCTTGTTCTCTGCTCCGCTCCTATCTTTAATCTCAATATCAAATTCTTGGAGCAGCAGGATCCACCTTATTAGTCTGGGCTTAGATTCTTGTTTGGTAAGCAAGTATTTGAGTGATGCATGATCAGTGAACACAATTACTTTTGAGCCGATTAGATATGATCTAAACTTCTCAAAAGTAAAAACTATGGCTAAAAGTTCTTTTTCCGTGGTGGTATAGTTCCTTTGATTCTCATTAAGGACCTTGCTAACATAGTAAATAACATGTACTATCTTGTCTTTCCTCTGTCCTAGAACAGCACTAACAGCAAAATCAGATGCATCACACATTAGTTCAAAGGGAAGGTCCCAGCTTGGTGGTGCTATAATAGGTGCAGAGGAGAGTTTCTTTTTGAGTTCATCAAAGGCTACCATGAACTCTCTATCAAAAGCAAAAGGAGTATTTGAGACAAGTAGGTTGCTAAGGGATTTTGCAATCTTTGAAAAATCTTTGATAAACCTTCTATAGAACCCAGCGTGTCCCAAAAAGCTTCTGATTGCGTTGACATTGCAAGGTGGAGGTAATTTTTCAATTACTTCCACTTTTACCCTGTCTACTTCTGTGCCATCTTTTGAAATCTTGTGACCAAGAACCACCCCTTCAGTCACCATAAAATGGCACTTCTCCCAGTTTAAAACCAGGTTGGTTTCTTGACACCTTTTTAGCACAAGAGCAAGATGGTATAGGCAATCAGAATATGAGTTCTCGAACACAGAGAAGTCGTCCATAAATACTTCTATGAACTTCTCAATCATATCTGAAAAAAATGGAGAGCATGCACCTTTGGAATATTGCAGGTGCATTGCACAATCCAAAGGGCATTCCCCTATATGCAAAGACACTATATGGACAAGTAAATGAAGTTTTTTCCTGATCCTTGGGGTCTACAACAATTTGATTGTAGCCCAAGTATCCATCCAGGAAGCAATAATACTCATGTCCTGCCAATCTTTCAAGCATCTGGTCCATGAAGGGTAGGGGAAAGTGATCCTTCCGGGTGGCTTCATTAAGTTTCCGGTAGTCAATGCACATACGCCATCCGGTCACTGTCCTTGTGGGTATCAATTCATTCTTCTCATTTGCCACAACAGTGATCCCTCCCTTCTTAGGGACTACTTGCACCGGGCTTACCCAAGGGCTGTCTGAGATGGGGTGGATCACCCCTGCCTGCCATAATTTCAACACTTCTTTCTGAACCACTTCATTCATAGTTGGGTTCAGCCTCCTTTGTTGCTGTCTTGAGGGTTTGGCATCCTCTTCAAGTAAAATTTTATGCATGCACATTGAAGGACTGATCCCCTTTAAATCTGTAAGTGTCCAGCCTATGGCATCCTTGTGTTGTCTCAGCACTTGGATAAGTTCCTCTTCTTGTTCCTTATTCAGACTTGAATTTATTATTACTGGGTGAGTGTTGTTAGCACCCAGATATGCATATTTCAAGCTGGGTGGTAAGGCTTTCAGCTCTAGTGTTGGTGACTCTGCATCATTGTTGTCTGTGGTAGTTGGCATGATTGAGTTCCTCATGGTTGCTTGTGGTAGTTCTCCATCTGGTGCTTGTTCTAGCTCAATGCTTTCTCCATATTGTTCTTCTTCCATGACTTCTTGAACTATTTGTTCCATGGTGTCTACCAGCATGCATTCTCCTATGGATTCTTTGGGGTAACTCATTGCTTTAAAGACGTTGAAGACCATTTTCTCTTCATGCAATCTCAAGACTAGTTCCCCTTTCTGCACATCAATGATGGCTCCAGCAATAGCTAGAAATGGTCTTCCTAGGATAATTGACGTGTTGGCCTCTTTTTCCATGTCCAGCACAATGAAATCAGTAGGGAAAATGAATTCTCCTACTTTCACTAGCAAGCCTTCCACCACCCCATGTGAAAACTTAAGTGTTCTGTCAGCCAATTGGAGTGCCATTTTTGTTGGCTTGGCTTCCTCAATCTTCATCCTTCTCATCATGGTTAGGGACATACGATTTATGCTAGCTCCCAAATCACACAAAGCTTTCTCAATAGTGATGTCCCCTATGATGCAGGGGATTTGAAAACTCCCTGGGTCTTTCAGCTTTTGAGGCAGTTTCTTCTGTATGATGGCGCTGCATTCCTCAGTCATTACTATGGTTTCTTTTGCCTCCTAGTTCCTCTTTTTGGTTATAATCTCCTTTAAGAACTTGGCATAGAGTGACATTTATTCTAATACCTCAACAAATGGTATGTTGATTTGGAGCCTCTTGAAGATCTCTAGGAACTTAGAGAACTGGCCATCCTTCCCATCTTTTTTCAGTCTTTGTGGGTATGGTGCCTTTGGCACATAGGGCTTCAAGACTGGTTTTGGTGGAGGTGAAGCTGGGATCTCCCCTTCATCCTCGTTTCCATGTTTTGATACAATCTCTTCATGATTGTCTTTGCTTGGGGTTCCTTCCTCTACAACCTTTCCACTTTTTAGAGTTATGGCTTTGCATTCCCCTCTTGGGTTAGCCATGGTATCGCTGGGAAATGTGTGTGTGGGAAGTGGTATTTGCTTGGACAAAATCCCCACTTGTGCTTCCAACTTTGAGATTGACGTGCCTTGATTTTTCAGATTTGACCTGTATTCCTCTTGATTAGCATCTATCCTTCTGTCAGTTTGTGCTTGTCTGTCCATGAGGGTGGAGACTGCCCCTGTAATCTGGGATGACAGTTGTGCTATTGTAGCCTCCATCCTCTCAAAGTTGCTCTTAATTTTGTATGGTTGCATAGTTGAGGATGGTGCATCTTGAGAGGTTGTTGTGTATAGGTTGGTTGTTATGGTATGATGTGTTTTATGAGTTATGGTAGGATCTATGGTTCCCTGTTTGATGGTTGGGGTTGTGGTTGGGATGCTGATTTGATGAATAAGTCTTGTAGTGGTCCTGGTTGTGGTTTTGTTGATTTTCCCACCCAAAGTTTGGGTGGTTATTCCAACCTGTGTTGTATGTCTTAGAGTGTGGGTCATATGGTGTTCTAGATGAATTGTTCACATAATTAGCTTGTTCCCAGTCACCTTCAGATTCTGGTGTATTCCCTTCTTGTTGAGGAGTTTGGTCTTGAATGACTGAGGCTTGGTTGGCCTCCATCCTCTTGGTTAAGGCTGCTATTTGTGTTGTAATTGCCTTGTTCTAAGCTAACAAAGCATCTGCAGAGTTGAGTTCTAGCACTCCATTCTTCTGATTCCTTTCTGAAGCATAGAAATACTCATTTTCTGCTACAGTCTCAATGACATCTATGGCTTCTTCAATGGTTTTCTTTTTGTTAAGTGAGCCTCCTGAAGAATGATCTACTGCCTTCTTTGCTTCATAGGATAGTCCCTCATAAAAGATATGTAGTTGTACTCACTCATTGAACATTTCCGGTGGGCATCTTCTTGTCAGATCTTTGAATTTCTCCCAAGCCTCATAGAGTGTTTCTCCATCTTGTTGTCTGAAAGTTTGCACCTCAGCTCTCAGCCTGTTGATTCTTTGTGGAGGGTAAAATCTTGCAAGGATTATGTTCATGACCTCCTCCCATGTAGTTAGGCTATCATTGGGGAATGATTCCAACCACTTTGCTGCCTTATCTCTGAGCGAGAAAAGGAACAAGAGTAGTTTGTAGATGTCAGGGTGTACCCTGTTGGACTTTACAGTATCACATATCGTCAAGAATGTGCTGAGATGTTGATTAGGGTCTTCTTGGGCACTTCCTCCATATGAGCAATTATTCTGAACAAGTGTGATGAGTTGAGGCTTCAGCTCAAAATTATTGGCATGAATTGTTGGCTTTATGGTGCTGCTACCACAATTTCATAGGTTTGTGTTGATGTAGGAGCCTAAGACTCTCCTTTCTTGCCCATCATGATTGACTGGGCCTTCTCTGGCATGGTTATGAACTTCTTCCTCATGGTGATTCTCCATATTCTCCTCCATGTTTGTTTCAAAATACTCTTACTCTTCCTCAACACCAACGACTCTCTTCCCTCTTGTTTCCCTTCTTAATCTAAGGAAGGTTCTCTCAGGTTCAGAATCAAAGGAAGTTGAAGCCCCGCTTCTCCTACCTGTCATACAACCAATCAAGGCAAAAAAAAAACAAGAAAGAAAATGGATGAAGAAATTACTTTTGTTAAAGTAATTGTTAGTGTGAATGGTGCAATTGATCGAACAGTTAGAAGAGTGGAAATATGGATACTGTTCATACCCTGGGTCGAGCTCTCTGACCCGGGATGTTCTACAGACAAAGCGACCGACCTCTTTAAGGTCAGGAGGACCCAACCTCTTCTCAAAGAGGTCGGCCAAATCACAGGAAGGCTCAATAGAGGGCCCAAATGGAGGAACACGCCCCAAATCCTAAGGCAGCCCAAGCCTACAGAGAGAAGGGCGGTTCCCTTGAAGATAAGATGACCTCAATTAAAGATAAGATAAAGATAAGATAACATAACTAACTTATCTTATCTAAGAAGGTCACTCTATGCCATTATAAATACACTGGAGCACCCAAGTATAACTCATACTCTGATTCTACTCAATACCTGCTTAATACCCTTGCTAACTTAAGCATTGGAGTCCCTTGCAGGTACCCCCTACCCTTTGGGAATGAAGGATCAGCACCACCACCGTGTCCAATAAGTTGGACACAGCAGCTCCAGCCACCGTCAACAGGTCAGATACAATAGCTCCGACCAAGTACCGAAGATCTCGTCCAAGATCGACCTATAGTTTCAGGTAACACTCAGAACAGATACTGAATAAAATAATAAAGGAAGAAGGAAATAGAGCTCAAAATAAAATAATAAAAAAAGTTCCAAATAAAAGAAATTAAAATAACAAGGAATTTAAATTGCTTAATCTAGCTCTCCAATCAATTTAATCACTGTCAAATTTAAGCCAATCTTCGGCAACGGCGCCATAAAACTTGATGAGTTCTAATTCACACCCCCATTCAAAAATTAGTGAATTAGTTCTTTTGACAAGCGCACCAAAATTATTGCCAAGTAATAACCCACAGTGGAGTGGGATCGTATCCACAGAGATTGGCAAATTCAAGCAGTTTTAATTGGTTGATGAATTAGTCAAGCGGATCAATAAGATTGTGAAGTGCAGAATTGTAAATGATATAAATGTAAATGACTAAAATATAAAGAAAAGCAATAAAGTGCAGAAACGGAAATTACAGAATGTAAAGTGCTGAATCATAAATGACTTGAATATAAATGGGAGTGGGGAATTGCTGAATGTAAAAATTAAGCTGTAAAAAAAATAGATATATAAGAATGGGGAAATTCATTGAGATTGGGAGATGTTGTCTCTTTGGGTCAAATCTAGCTTAAATCATCTTCAATCATACAACTCATTGACCTCTTGGCAATCATAATTGATTGAGCTCCAACCCCTTGGTGCCTTAATCTCTCAAATCTTGATCAATAGCCAATCCTTGGTCTAATTGCTCATGAAGAGAGATATGCTTGGTCCCTGATTATACCACACACCGTTATAGGTCCAGGTAGAGGGAGGATTATATGTTACATATCCAAATACCAAAACCCAGATTCTACTCAAGTGTGAGAAGGGATTTCAAGCATGGTTTCGTGTTTCCTTTTCCAAGGTTCCCATGAAACCCAATTGCATTCAATCTCTTTCCCAAGATAATTGAACACTAAATATTAAGAACGAAATTCCTTCTAGCAAATCAAAGAGAAGATGAAGAGAAGAAGAATTTCACTATTATCAATCCATCAAGTACAACAGAGCTCCCTCTCTCAATGAGAGGGAAGTTAGCTACTCATAGCTCGAAAAGTACACAAAAGTGAAGTGTAAAAGTGGATCTAAAACTAACTGCTTAACCCATCTTCAGTATTCCTTGGGGGTATTTATACCACTCCTAGTAAAATAAAAGAATTACAAAAGTGTAAAGGGAAAAATTACATTTTGGAGGGAAAAGAAAACACTCAATAAGCGTGACTTCTCAGCTGGCATGTCACGTGCCCTTCATTTCTAGCTTGGCGTGCCACGCCCAATCCTTCAAGTGGCACGCTCGTCCCTTTGTCAACCTTGGCGTGCCACACCTTCGAACTCAAGTGGCATGCCATAGTGTATTTCTTATGTTGGCGTGCCACACCTTCAAACTCAAGTGGCACGCCTTTTGCCTTTTTCCACTTTTCTTTGCCTCTGGAAACTTGAACTAGTGTGGCATGCCCAGGGTCTGGCATGCCACACCCTTGCTGTGTGCTTGGCTAAGCTCCTCTGGAAAGTTTCACTAGCGTGGCACGCCCAGGGTCTGGCGTTCCACGCCCCTTTGTGAGTGAGTGGTTCCTCTGTTTGGCGTGCCACACCACAGACTCAAGTGGCACGCCCCAATGCTTCTTTCCCCTCTGAATGACACTGGCGTGCCACGCCTGGTTGCTCAAGTGGCACGCCTAAGTGAAGAATGGTGAATGGCGTGCCACGCCTTCGATACCAAGTGGCACGCCCCATGTAATTGGCCTCCTTCATCCTCTCTGGAAACTTGTACCAGCGTGCCACGCCTGAAGGCTGGCGTGCCACTCACCTCCATATGACCCTAATCCTTATCTACCACACCAACCACCATACGGACCATACCCAGAACCACCACCTCAATATTCCCTATCTCCATATCCTTATCAAAAAGAACCACCTCCGTATTATGAACCTGTTTTCCAAAAAAATGAACCCTCCTATCCACCTCAAACCTCCATGGAGAACACACTTACCACTCTCATTGGTCTCACCTCTGAACTCCAAAATCTTATATCCCACATGGACCAACACTCTACCTCGAATGCTCAACCTTCAAACTCCAGTGCACTTCCTTTTTAACCACATAATGATCTATCCATCCCATCACCACCATCCATGGAAGAGCACCTACATCCATCAATCCAAGAGCAACATGATCCCAATGATGCTATTAATTTGGAACAAGAGAGAAGGGATCATCCTCGTGAATCCATACTTCATAAGGAGCTAGACGAGGTACAAAAGGTGAAGGTATAAGAGACATTTGCAGATGAAGGAGTAGTTGAAGGGAGTTGTCATAGAAAAGAAACCATCAAGGCGGAGTACGATTTTATACTTAAACAACTGGATCAAGCGATAAATCGATTACCTCCCCGACGTTCGGACATTCAAGGAACCCCTATGGCTTCATGTGGAGAATCTACTAAAGAACATGGCATGATGGAGAAGTTAGAAACTCCGATGGACAGTGAGCAGCACGATGTTGTATTGGAACAATTGGAAGAAGCTATGCCTGCCATTGAAGAGGAAGAAGTGGTTGAAGACTTAGAAGATGCTGAACCTCCTTGGTAAAGTCGAGTTATAGAGCCTCCTTCAAAGACGTTTGAAATTGATGTTGAGGAGGGTGTACAACCTCCAAGGTATCTCATGATTGAAGACATTGCAAGGGATAATCAAGAGATGGATTCGATCATTGATGAATTCTTATCTACATTTGAATCCTCTCCCATTGAACTTGACATGGAGATGAAAGAAGAATAAGCACAACCTCCCATGCCCTTGGTGAACAATGAAGAAGAGATTGAATTGGAAGAAATCTACCAAGAGGAAGAGGTTGATATGGAAGAAGATTGCAAAGAGGTGGAAGTTGTCCAAGAAGAGCACAAGGGAGTGGAGCTTGAAAGGTCATTAGGAACACCTCTCCCAAAGCCATTACCGTCCAATACAACATTCAAGTGGGTAAAATTCTCTTCCTTAACCTTTAATTTCCCACTTGAATATGGGCTTCTAGAGACGGATGGACAACTTAAAGCTCTTTGTGGCATTAAGAGCAAGAAGAAGATGGTTAGTGGTTGGAGTTGTCCGGCAAGGTTCAACATGGTTGTGTGCTCAAAGTTTAAATGTAAGGGTTGGTGTAAAGCTCAACTGAATGGGTCTAGGAAGTTGTTTGGCCACTTTAGTGAGAATTTAGATTGCTTGCTACCCGGTTGGAATCATAATGATCAACAAGAAGACGGGTACAAAAGCAAGGTTTGGGACCCCGGAATTCATTATGGCAATCAACACTCTTTGGGCCTTGTCACTTGCTTTAACTTACTTGAAGGCTTTCTACGCCTAGTTTAGGATCCCGGAGTCTACTAGAATTCCAAACATTGGTGGAGATTTTTGGATGAATTCAAGCACAAGCCACCATAACAAGGATCTCAGCAAATGTCCAACTTAAGGACTTTAACTAAAAGTGCTAGGTGGGTGACAACCCACCATGGTATGATCGTTCATTTTTTAGTTTAGTTTGTTTTTTAATTTTGATTGAACCTGGAATTTTGCATAACATTCATTGCATTGCATTCTGCATACTGCATTTAAAAAAAAAAGAGAGGGGGGATCGACGCGCAAGCGTCTACGACGCGCACGCGTCGTATGTGACTACGCAACTAAACAGTGAGTTGCGGGAGAGACGCGCGGGAGGGGTGCGTGGTGCACAAGCCACCCCACGCGTACGTGTGCTTCACGTGTGCACGTCCCTTGCGATATTTACCACCCACGCGTAAGCGTCAACGACGCATACGCGCGGATACCCAAATCGGCGTAAAGAGCACCTGCACAGAGGGTGTGCTGCACTTGCGAGGGTCTTGTGCGAAAGGCACAAATTCATTCACGCGTACACATCCCTGACGCGTGCGCGTCATGTTCCCTTTATGGCCCCCACGCATACGCGTGGGCGACGCTTACGCGTCGCATGGCTCGTTCAGTTTTTACGCGTTCGCATCTTTCTTCTCTCCTTTTTACTTCTTTCTTCCTTCTTTCTTACTTTCTTCCTCTTCATTCCTTTAACCTCTCACCCCTCTTCACTTCCATACTATTTCATTTAATTTATTTGTATACTTTCATTCATTGCATTATTTTCATTGGTGTTAGAAATCTATTTGGGTCATTATTTCCTATATTTTGATTGTGGATTATTAAGGAATTGTTTGACAATTATATATTATTTTTATAGGGTTGCTTGCATGTTCAATTTAATACTTTTCACAACTTATTTCCCATGCATGCTATGTGTTTGTGAAAATGCCCGTTATTTGTGACTTTTTCATTATTCTATCCTTCTACTATGATGCCTGTTTTTCACCAAACCCTTTCAATATTTTATTAATTAAATATAATTGTCAATACAAACATTATTGTTAGTTTCTTACAACTGATAATACATTTTGGCTTTTAATGCTTGATCTATGCTACTCATGCCTTTGCCAGCATGCCAATAAACATCTTGCATTTAATTGCCTCAATTTATCATGCTATATTTCCATTTATGTCCTAATTTCATGGAGTCGCGACCATGTGTTAACAACATTCTTCTTTACTTTGGCATGATTATCACTCGTACTGCCCTCTTCCTTGCTCTATCCCTTTTCAGGGTGGCCACCAGGAAGGGTAAAGAGAAAGACTCTACAACGAGCACCAGCTGAGGAACCACAACCCCCGCCCACCTGCACATCTTTGTATGCACCAAGGACGGTGCAATCTTTAAATGTGGGGAGGTCAATACCGATGTCCACGGGTTAGATAGTCCCTTCTCAACACCAATTTTTTATTTTCTATGTTAGTTCATTGCTGTATTTGCATGTGTATTTGCATGTTTGATTGCATAGTTTACCACCACTTGGTTAAAGTAATATTTTCTTTTTCAAGAAACTTTTTATAGCATTTCACTAATTTGAATTAAATTTTTATTGAACTCGTTTGAAGAAATCTTATTTTGGAACATAGTTTAGAGCTCGAACACACAAAACCAGTGAGATTTTGAGCCTATTTGATTGGTTGTATCTTATCAACCAATATTTTTTTTGTGTGTTTTTCTCTCTAAAATTGTGATCTATGTCTTGCTTAATTCTATATTTCCATTATTTGATGTATGCATGTACTTATATGATTGAGGCCTTTGTTTCACTATGCCTACATACCTATATGGCCTTACCTTTCATTACCCTTTGCAAACCAATGTTGAGCCCATTATACCCCTTTGTTCTTTACTTTAGCTCATCACTAACTCTAAGTGAAAAACAATAATGTCCTTAATTTGAATCCTTGATTAGCTTAGACTAGTGAAAGTGCTCATGAATTAAGTGTAGGGAAAGTGGGTTTGGAAACGTTTGGTTTGAGAATTGAGTATGTTAGACTTTTTGTGAAAATGTGAAAAATGTTGAGAACATGTTTGTGCATTCAATACCTTAATCGTATGCATTGAGAAAAACAAAAGAAAAGAAAAATAAAAAGAAAAATAATAAAAAAAGGGAGAGAAAAAGAAAAAAAGGAGCAAAAAAATAAAAAGGGGACAAAATGCCCCAAAGTAAATGGTGAAATCAATGCATATGAGTTATACTTAAATTTGGGATGCATGAATATATGGTAAACATAGCTAATGGGCAGTTAGATCTTGTATTGTGATTATATGGATTGTCTTAAGTTAGGTGGGAAAAGTTTATGTTAATTAAGGATTTAGATTTTAGTCCACTTGGCCAAATACAATCCTACCTTGACCCTAAATCCATTACAACCCTTAAAAGACCTCTTGATATGTGTATCTGTGCATTAATTCTTTGTTGATTGGTAGAAGAAAAGCAAGCCTTAGAAAGCAAGGTTAGTAGAGAATTGAGAGATCGAACCTTAAACACTTGAGCGGTTAGAGTGTATACACTTCCAGTGAGGGTTCGATGCTCGATTCCTTGTTCCCTGCCTTCATGAGCTATTTTCTTCTTGCAAGTTATTTGTAATTTATTTTGTAATTTGAATTAGTGAAATCCATTTCATATTTATTCTTGAAAGATTTATTTACTTTTTCACCAAGTAGGTAGAATCATTTTAGCATGTAGTTGCATTCACAGGTTGCATTGCATGAGTCTTGCTTTTCCCTACTCATTTGTTTTATCTCCTTAAGCTAAGCATGAGGACATGCTAATGTTAAGTGTGGGGAGGTTGATAAACCATTATTTTATGATTCATATTGTGTTTAATTGAGTGTTTTTTTATCAAGTCTTTACCCACTTATTCATATGATTAGCATGTATTTGCAATTCCTTCCCAAATTATTCTATGATTGAAAACTTGCTTCCTAGAGTCTTTAATTTGTGTATTTTAATCATCTCTTATTACCATTCGATGCCGTGATCCGTGTGTTAAGTGTTTCAGGCTTCATAGGGCAGGAATGGCGTAGAGAATAGAGGGAAGCTTGCAAAAAGGGAAGGAGCACAAGAAATAAAGGAGACAACCAGCGGACAGCGACGCGCACGCATGGCTGACGCGTGCATGCGAATTGAACAAAATCACAGCGACGCGTACGCGTTTGATGAGCGGATAATTTATACGCTTTTTGGCATTGTTTTTAGTATGTTTTTAGTATGTTTTAGTTAGTTTTTATTATATTTTTATTAGTTTTTAGTTAAAATTCACTTTTCTGGACTTTACTATGAGTTTGTGTGTTTTTCTGTGATTTCATGAATTTTCTGGCTGAAATTGAGGGACCTGAGCAAAAATCTGATTCAAAGGCTGAAAAGGACTCCAGATGCTGTTGGATTCTAACCTCCCTGCACTCGAAGTGGATTTTCTGGAGCTACAGAAGCCCAATTGGCGCGCTCTCAACTGCGTTGGAAAGTAGACATCCTGGGATTTCTAGAAATATATAATAGTCCATACTTTGTCCGAGATTTGATGGCCCAAACCGGCGTTCCAAATCAGCTCAAAACTTCCCGGCGTTAAACGCCGGAACTGGCACAAGAATGGGAGTTAAACGCCCAAACTGGCATAAAAGCTGGCGTTTAACTCCAAGAGAAGTCTCTACACGAAAATACTTCAATGCTCAGCCCAAGCACACACCAAGTGGGCCCGGAAGTAGATTTTTATGTCATTTACTCATCCTTGTAAACTCTAGGCTACTAGTTCTCTACAAATAGGACCTTTTGCTATTGTATTTTCATCTTTTGATCACTTTAGATCTCTAGATCATCTTTGGACGTCTAGTTCTTAGATCATGGGGGCTGGCCTCTCGGGCATGCCTAGACCTTGTTCTTATGTATTTTCAACAGTGGAGTTTCTACACACCATAGATTAAGGTGTGGAGCTCTGCTGTACCTCGAGTATTAATGCAATTACTATTGTTCTTCTATTCAATTCAGCTCATTCTTGTTCTAAGATATTCATTCGCACCCAAGAACATGATGAATGTGATGATTATGTGACGCTCATCATCATTCTCACTTATGAACGTGTGCCTGACAACCACCTCCGTTCTACAAGCAAACAAGGCTTGAATGTTTATCTCTTGGATTTCTTAATCGGAATCTTCGTGGTATAAGCTAGAATTGATGGTGGCATTCAAGAGAATCCAAAAGGTCTAAACCTTTTTCTATGGTATTCTGAGTAGGATTCAAGGATTGAATGACTGTGACAAGCTTCAAACTCGTGATTGTGGGGCATTAGTGACAGACGCAAAAGAATCACTGGATTCTATTCCGACATGATCGAGAACCGACAGCTGAATAGCCGTGCTGTGACAGAGCGCGTTGAACATTTTCACTGAGAGGATGGGAGGTAGCCACTGACAATGGTGAAACCCTACATACAGCTTGCCATTGAAGGGAGTAAGAAGTATTGGATGAAGACAGTAGGAAAGCAGAGAGACAGAAGGGACAAAGCATCTCCATACGCTTATCTGAAATTCTCACCAATGAATTACATAAGTATCTCTATCTTTATTTTATGCTTTATTCATAAATCATCCATAACCATTTGAGTCTGCCTGACTGAGATTTACAAGATGACCATAGCTTCCTTCATACCAACAATCTCCGTGGGATCGACCCTTACTCGCGTAAAATTTATTACTTGGACGACCCAGTGCACTTGCTGGTTAGTTATACGAAGTTGTGATAAAGAGTTGAGATTGCAATTGAGCATACCGTGTTGATGGCGCCATTGATGATCACAATTTCGTGCACCAGCGTGCTTGACGCGTACGCATGGATTGGAGTTCGCGCAAACGACGCGAGCACGTGCCTGACGCGCACGCGTGGAGAAGAAAATCGCTAAATGATGCGTACGCGTGACATGCGCGATCTGCAGAAATTACAGAATACACTGGAGACAGTTTTGGGCCGCATTTTGACCCATATTTTGGCCCAGAAACACAGATTAAAGTCAGGGAACATGCAGAGACTTATGAGAGAGAGGATACAACATACATTCATACATAGTTTTAGGATTTAGATGTAGTTTTTAGAGAGAGAAAATCTCTCCTCTCTCTTAGGATTAGGATTTATCTTAGGATTTAGGATTAGGATTTATCTTATTGGGATTATTTCTTCATAACAGGTTCAATGTTCTTTTTATTTATTTTCTCTTTTATTTGTTTATGAACTTTTCCATGTTGGATTTGATATCCTTTATCTAATATAAATTGAGCTATTTCAGACATATGATTTTGATTTAGTTTTCTACATTCTTGGCTTTGGTTGATTGATTGGTGACTCTTGAGTTATCAAACTCAGCAGTTGATTAATATTTGAAGTTTGCTGGTTGATTTGGATCCCTTTAAAGCTAGTCTTTCTTTAGGAGTTGACTAGGACTTGAGGAATCAAATTAATTGGTCCACTTGACTTTCCTTTATTTAGTAAGGGTTAACTAAGTGGGAGCAATGGACAATACTCATCACACCTGATAAGGATAGCTAGGATAGGACTTCTAATTTTCAGACCTTGCCAAGAGTTTTATTAGTTATTAATTTATTAAATTCTATAATTTATTTCTCTTGTTCAAACCTTTTTAAAACCCAAAAATACTGTTTTCTATAACCAATAATAAATCATACTTCCCTGCAATTCCTTAAGAAGACGACCCGAGGTTTGAATACTTCGGTTAATTATTTTTATTGGGTTTGTTACTTGTGACAACCAAAATTTTTGTACGAAAGGATTTTCTGTTGGTTTAGAAGCTGCACTTACAATGCGATTATATATTTGTGAATTTCTTTACCGATAGGAAATCCGATTCGTCAATACTTATGTAATTCCTTGGTGGGAATTTCAGATAAGCGTATGGAGATGCGTTGTTCCTTCTGAATCTCTGCTTTCCTATTGCCTTCATCCAATCCTTCATATTCCTTTCTATGGCAAGCTGTACGTTGGGTGTCACCATTGTCAATGGCTACTTCCCATCCTCTTAGTGAAAATGGTCCTCTACGGTTTCTATACGGCTAATCAACTGTCAAATTTCTCGTCTCGGATGAAAAATACCATGCACAGATATTGTATGGCTAATTAGCTGTTGGTTCTCGATCATGTAGGAATAGGATTTACTATCCTTTTGCGTCTGTCATCACGCCCTACAGCGAGTTTGAAACTCGTCACAGTCATCCCATCCCAGATCCTACTCGGAATACCACAGACATGGTTTAGACTTTCCAGATCTCAGGAATGCTGCCAATGGATTCTAGCCTATACCACAAAGATTCTAATCTCGGATTCAGATGCCCCATTGTCAGAGGGAAGTCGATGTGAATCATTGATTAGAAATCTAAGAGATATACATTCAAGCTTGTTTTCATGTAGAACGTAAGTGGTTGTCAATCACACGTGCATAAGTGAGAATAGTGATGAGTGTCACATAATCATCACATTCATCATGTTCTTGTGTGAGAATGAATATCTTAGAATAAGAATAAGCATGAATTGAATAGAAGAACAATAGTACTTTGCATTAATACTCGAGGAACAGCAGAGCTCCATACCTTAATCTATGGTGTGTAGAAACTCCACCATTGGAAATACATAAGTGATAATGGTGTTCATTGGCTTCGGTCCCAGATGGGGAACCAGAATAACCAAGACCTTGGTCTAAGGACTAAACGTCCAAAGATATCTAATACAATAGTAAAAAGTTCTATTTATACTAAACTAGTTACTAGGGTTACAGAAACAAGTAAATGATGCAGAAATCCACTTCCAGGCCCACTTGGTGTGTGCTTGGGCTGAGCATTGAAGTTTTCACATGTAGAGGCTTTCTTTGGAGTTAAATGCCAGTTTGTAACTTGTTTGTGGCGTTTGACTCTAGCTTGCAACTTGTTTCTGGCGTTTAACGCCAGAATAGGACAGAAAGCTGGCGTCGAATGCCAGTTTACGTCGTCTAAACTCGGGCAAAGTATGGACTATTATATATTGCTGGAAAGCCCTGGATGTCTACTTTCCAACGCAATTGAGAGTGCACCATTTAAACTTCTTTAGCTACAAAAAATCCATTTCGAGTGCAGGGAGGTCAGAATCCAACAGCATCAGTAGTCCTTTTTCAGCCTCTGAATCAGATATTTGCTCAGGCCCTTCAATTTCAGCCAGAAAATACCTAAAATCGTAGAAAAACACACAAACTCATAGTAAAGTCCAGAAATGTGAATTTTGCTTAAAAACTAATAAAAATATACTAAAAAGTAGCTAGATCCTACTAAAAACTACCTAAAAACAATGCCAAAAAACGTATAAATTATCTGCTCATCACTAGGCCAAGAGTAAAGAAAACTACTCAAAAACTAGTGTAAACATTTTATCAAACACCTAGAGTGCAAGAAAAGTAAACATCACAAAATGCAAGAATTAATGAAACCCATAACTAACATAAGCAAGAAATCAACAATAACAATGGAGATAAACATAAAAGAGACATGGAAACATAAAATTGCATTGAAAGTAAATAGAATCCAACAAGAGTTCATAAATATAAAAGATAGAAAATAAGAAATTGACAAAAAAAAACTAAGAAGATTAAGACAATAGAATAATAAAATGCAAGGAGAATTGAAATAAAAACAAGAATTAAAAGTTGGATTTAAGAGAATTTGACTTAAACTATCCTAAATTCTAGAGAAAAGAGAGAGCTTTTCTCTTTAGAGATCTATCCTACAACATGATGAAAACTAAACTATGAGTCTCCCCCCTTAATCCTTTGCCATCCTTGGGTTCAAAAGCATCAGAAATGAGTTGGATTTGGGCCTCCTTGGGCTCAAAAATCGCCCCCAGCATATTGCCCTTAAGTTGGTCACGTACAGCTTGTCACGCATACGCGTGGGTCACGCGTACGCGTGGGGTCACGTGTACGTGTCGCTGGCGATTCTGCATCTCATGCGTACGCGTGGAGTGACACATGCGCGTGGCTTTCAGTTTAGCAAATCCTCATTTCTTCATGAATTCTCTATTTTTGCATGCTTTTTCTTCATTCCTTCAACCCAATCTTTGCCTTTTAATCTTAAAATCACTTAACAAACATATCAAGGCATCAAATGGAATTAAAGTGAATCAAAATTAGTGATTTAAAGGCCTAAAAAGCATGTTTTTACTCTTAAGCACGAATTAGGAGAAATTCACAAAACCATGCTATTTCATTGAATAAATGTGAGAAAAATTGATTAAATCTCCCAAATTAAGCACAAGATAAACCACAAAATTGGGGTTTATCAATCCTCCCCCACACTTAATCATTGCACGGTCCTCTGTGCTTGCACACAATCTGGGGGTGAAGAACTATGAGGCTCTACCTTTAGCTGGTGGGCATTGGCGCTCGGGATGCTGGATAAAACAAATGAAGAATTGAGGAAGAGTTCATATGAGTGTGGTATGATAAAAGACAATGTGCGTATTCTAAGTGTGTGCACAGTTTAGAACACACACATTGGTTAGGTAAAAATGGTAACCACACAAATAAAAGAAATAGCATATGTTTCTCAATTAAGTAAGCTAGGTTGTGAGTAAAGATAAGCAAGAGATAAGGCACAAACAAACCTAGATAACCACAACTAAAGCGAATTGAATATATGAGATATTGGATATTGAAATTGTGCAAGTGAAAGCGCAAGATGAATAGAAAATGTCACAATCGACAATAACTAATTCAATGATGAAAAGGGAATCACTTATTCATCCTCAAGAACAAGGAAATAATCACACGGACAACGTTCTCAAAAAGTGACAAGCTTGATAAAAATCAAGTCAAATCACTCAAACAAATGCAAAGCATTAGAAACAAACAAGTGTCTTGTTATATGATTATATTGATTTGGGAACCATAATGAACAGGTAATTCAACTCAATTCACTTAATTCAATATGCACTTATAAATAATTTGTCTTAGGATGCAATCAAAATAAGGATATTCAAACCCACTAGGTACTAGTAAATTAAAGCAAAGTATAAGTGCATTTATGAAATTCAATCTTAAATAATATCAATGATCATATAAGGTTTACAATTCATGATTAAGTTGCCAAACAAGAATATATTCTAATGCATATGGTAGCTACAATATATGAATCAGACTCACACTTCATTTAGGCAATCAAACAAAAACTTAATGTTTAGTGCACTGGTGCGCGAAATTGTGAACAATACTTTTTCACAACTCTCATAATCCCCGGTCATGAACTCCAAAAACTTGGTAGCTCAATACCATGGCATTACACAACTTCGCACAACTAACCAGCAAGTGCACTGGGTCATCCAAGTAATAAACCTTACGTGAGTAAGGGTCGATCCCACGGAGATTGTTAGTATTGAAGCAAGCTATGGTCATCTTGTAAATCTTAGTCAGGCAAACTCAAATGGTAATGGTGATGAACGAAAATAACACAAAGGTAAAGATAGAGATACTTATGTAATTCATTGGTAGGAACTTCAGATAAGCGCATGAAGATGCCTTCCCTTCTGTCTCTCTGCTTTCCTACTGTCTTCATCCAATCCTTCTCATTCCTTTCCATGGCAAGCTTGTGTAGGGTTTCACCGTTGTCAATGGCTACCTCCCATCCTCTCAGTGAAAGCGATTGCATATGCTCTGTCACAGCATAGCGGAATTCAGCTGTCGGTTCTCGGTCAGGCCGGAATAGAATCCATTGATTCTTTTGCGTCTGTCACTAACGCCCCGCCTGCTAGGAGTTTGAAGCACGTCACAGTCATTCAGTCATTGAATCCTACTCAGAATACCACAGACAAGGTTAGACCTTCCGGATTCTCTTGAATGTTGCCATCAGTTCTCGCCTATACCACGAAGACTCTGATCTCACGGAATGGTTGGCTCGTTTGTCAGACGAGCACTCGGTTGTCAGGCGATCAACCATGCATCGTGCAATCAGGAATCCAAGAGATATTCACTAGAGCCTTGATCGCTTGTAGAACAAGAGTGGTTGTCAGTCACCTTGTTCATGGGTGAGAATGATGATGAGTGTCACGGATCATCATATTCATCAAGTTGAAGAACAAGTGATATCTTAGAACAAGAACAAGCGGAATTGAATGGAAGAACAATAGTAATTGCATTAATACTCGAGGTACAGTAGAGCTCCACACCTTAATCTATGGTGTGTAGAAACTCCACCGTTGAAAATACATAAGCATAAGGTCTAGGCATGGCCGAATGGCCAGCCTCCCAAAGAGGGTTCAATCATAAAAACATGATCAAACGATCCAAAGATCGAAAGACTCTCAATACAATAGTCAAAGGTCCTACTTATAGAAAACTAGTAGCCTAAGGTGTACAGAAATGAGTAAATGACATAAAAGTCCACGTCCGGGCCCACTTGGTGTGTGCTTGGGCTGAGCAATGAAGCATTTTCGTGCAGAGACTCTTCTTGGAGTTAAACGCCAACTTTAGTGCCAGTTTGGGCGTTTAACTCCCATTTGGGTGCCAGTTCCAGCGTTTAACGCTGGGATTTCTGAGGGTGACTTTGAATGCCGGTTTGGGCCATCAAATCTTGGGCAAAGTATGGACTATCATATATTGCTGGAAAGCCCAGGATGTCTACTTTCCAACGCCGTTGAGAGCGCGCCAATTGGGCCTCTGTAGCTCCAGAAAATCCACTTCGAATGCAGGGAGGTCAGAATCCAACAGCATCTGCAGTCCTTTTCAGTCTCTGAATCAGATTTTTGCTCAGGTCCCTCAATTTCAGCCAGAAAATACCTGAAATCACAGAAAAACACACAAACTCATAGTAAAGTCCAGAAAAGTGAATTTTAACTAAAAACTAACAAAAATATACTAAAAACTAACTATATCATACCAAAAACATACTAAAAACAATGCCAAAAAGCATACAAATTATCCGCTCATCACAACACCAAACTTAAATTGTTGCTTGTTCTCAAGCAACTGAAAATCAAATAAGATAAAAAGAAGAGAATATGCAATGAATTCCAAAAACATCTATGAAGATCAGTATTAATTAGATGAGCGGGGCTTTTAGCTTTTTGCCTCTGAACAGTTTTGGCATCTCACTCTATCCTTTGAAACTCAGAATGATTGGCTTCTTTAGGAACTTAGAATCCAGATAGTGTTAATGATTCTCCTAGTAAAGTATGATGATTCTTGAACAAAGCTACTTATTGAGTCTTGGCTGTGGCCCAAAGCACTCTGTCTTCCAGTATTACCACCGGATACATACATGCCACAGACACATAATTGGGTGAACCTTTTTAGATTGTGACTCAGCTTTGCTAAAGTTCCCAATTAGAGGTGTCCAGGGTTCTTAAGCACACTCTTATTTGCCTTGGATCACAACTCTTATTTCTCTATTTTTTTGTTTTTTTTTTTCGATAATTTTTTTTTGATTTTTTTTGTCTCCTTTTTCATCATTCTTTCAAGAGCCAACATTCATGAACCACAAATTCAAGATACATATGCACTGTTTAAGCATACATTCAGAGAACAAAAATATTGCCACCACATCAAAATAATTAAACTGTTATAAAATTCAAAATTCATGCAATTCTTTCCTTTTTCAATTAAGCACGTTTTTATTTAAGATAGGTGATGGATTCATAGGACATTCATAACTTTAAGGCATAGACACTAAGACACTAATGATCACAAGACACAAACATGGATAAACATAAGCATAAAATTCGAAAAACAGAAGAATAAAGAACAAGGAAATCAAAGAACGGGTCCACCTTAGTGATGGCGGCTCTTTCTTGCTCTTGAAGATCCTATGGAGTGCTTGAGCTCCTCAATGTCTCTTCCTTGTCTTTGTTGTTCCTCCCTCATGATTCTTTGATCTTCTCTAATTTCATGGAGGATGATGGAGTGTTCTTGATGCTCCACCCTTAGTTGTCCCATGTTGGAACTCAACTCTCCTAGGGAGGTGTTTAATTGCTCCCAATAGTTTTGTGGAGGAAAGTGCATCCCTTGAGGAATCTCAGGGATCTCATGATGAGTGGCATCTCTTGTGTGCTCCATCCTCTTCTTAGTGATGGGCTTGTCCTCATCAATGGGGGTGTCTCCATCTATGTCAACTCCCACTGAATAACAGAGGTGACAAATGAGATGAGGAAAGGCTAACCTTGCCAAGGTAGAGGACTTGTCCGCCACCTTATAGAGTTCTTGGGCTATAACCTCATGAACCTCTATTTCTTCTCCAATCATGATGCTATGGATCATGATAGCCCGGTCTATGGTAACTTCGGACCGGTTGCTAGTGGGAATGATTGAGCGTTGTATGAACTCTAACCATCCTCTAGCCACGGGCTTGAGGTCATGCCTTCTTAATTGAACCGGCTTTCCTCTTGAATCTCTCTTCCATTGGGCGCCCTCTTCACATATGACTGTGAGGACTTGGTCCAACCTTTGATCAAAGTTGACCCTTCTAGTGTAGGGATGTTCATCTCCTTGCATCATAGGCAAGTTGAACGCCACCCTCACACTTTCCGGACTAAAATCCAAGTATTTCCCCCGAACCATAGTAAGATAATTCTTTGGATTCGGGTTCACACTTTGGTCATGGTTCTTGGTGATCCATGAATTGGCATAGAACTCTTGAACCATCAAGATTCTGACTTGTTGAATGGGGTTGGTAAGAACTTCCCAACCTCTTCTTCGGATCTCATGTCGGATCTCCGGATATTCACCCTTTTTGAGTGAAAAAGGGACCTTCGGGATCACCTTCTTCAAGGCCACAACTTTCATAGAAATGGTCTTGATGCACCCTTGAGATGAATCTTTCCATCTCCCATGACTCGGAGGTGGAAGCCTTTGCCTTCCCTTTCCTCTTTCTAGAGGTTTCTCCGGCCTTGGATGCCATAAATGGTTATGGAAAAACAAAAAGCAATGCTTTTACCACACCAAATTTAAAATGTTTGCTCGTCCTCGAGCAAAAGAAGAAAGAAGAGAGTAGAAGAAGAAGAAATGAAGGAGATGGAGAGGGCTTTGTGTTCGGCCAAAAGGGAGAAGAAGTAGTGTTTAAGGTGTGTGAAAATGAAGGAGTGAAGGAGGGTTTATATAGGAGAGGGGGAGAGAGATGTTCGGCCATTTGAGGGTGGGTTTGGGTGGGAAAGTGGTTTGAATTTGAATGGTGAGGTAGGTGGGGTTTTATGAAGGATGGATGTGAGTGGTGAAGAGAAAGATGGGATTTGATAGGTGAGGGGTTTTTGGGGAAGAGGTGTTGAGGTGATTGGTGAAGAAGAGAGAGAGTGGTAGGGTAGGTGGGGATCCTGTGGGGTCCACAGATCCTGAGGTGTCAAGGAAAAGTCATCCCTGCACCAAATGGCATGCAAAATCACGTTTTGTGCCATTTCTGGCGTTAAACGCCGGGCTGGTGCCCATTTCTGGCGTTTAACGCCAGCATCTTGCCCCTTTCTGGCGTTTAACGCCAGTCTGGTGCCCCTTTCTGGCGTTAAACACCCAGAATGGTGCCAGACTGGGCGTTAAACGCCCACCAGCTAACCTCACTGGCGTTTAAACGCCAGTGGGTGCGTCCTCCAGGGTGTGTTGTTTTTCTTCCTGTTTTTCATTCTGTTTTTGCTTTTTTCATGGATTTTGTGACTTCTTATAATCATCAACCTACAAAAGACATAAAATAACAAAAGAAAATAGTTAATTATAAAACATTGGGTTGCCTCCCAACAAGCGCTTCTTTATTGTCATTAGCTTGACAGAGGACTCTCATGGAGCCTCACAGATACTCAGAACCGTGTTGGAACCTCCCAACACCAAACTTAGAGTTTGAATGTGGGGGTTCAACACCAAACTTAGAGTTTGGTTGTGGCCTCCCAACACCAAACTTAGAGTTTGACTGTGGGGGCTCTGTTTGGCTCTATTTTGAGAGAAGCTCTTCATGCTTCCTCTCCATGATGACAGAGGGATACCCTTGGGCCTTAAACACCAAGGATTCTTCATTCACTTGAATGATCAACTCTCCTCTATCAACATCAATCACAGCCTTTGCTGTGGCTAGGAAAGGTCTGCCAAGGATGATGGATTCATCCATACACTTCCCAGTCTCTAGGACTATGAAATCAGTAGGGATGTAATGATCTTCAACTTTAACCAGAACATCCTCTACAAGTCCATGGGCTTGTTTTCTTGAATTGTCTGCCATCTCCAGTGAGATTTTTGCAGCTTGCACCTCAGAGATCCCTAACTTCTCCATTACAGAGAGAGGCATGAGGTTTACAATTGACCCTAAGTCACACAAGGCCTTCTTGAAGGTCATGGTGCCTATGGTACAAGGTATTGAAAACTTCCCAGGATCCTGTCTCTTTTGAGGCAGTTTCTGCTTAGACAAGTCATCCAGTTCCTTGGTGAGCAAAGGAGGTTCATCCTCCCAAGTCTCATTTCCAAATAACTTGTCATTCAGCTTCATGATTGCTCCAAGGTATTTAGCAACTTGCTCTTCAGTGACATACTCATCCTCTTCAGAGGAAGAATACTCATCAGAGCTCATGAATGGCAGAAGTAAGTCCAATGGAATCTCTATGGTCTCATTTTGAGCCTCAGATTCCCATGGTTCCTCATTGGGGAACTCATTGGAGGCCAGTGGACGTCCAGTGAGGTCTTCCTCAGTGGCGTTCACTGCCTCTTCTTCCTCCCAGAATTCGGCCATGTTGATGGCCTTGCACTCTCCTTTTGGATTTTCTTCAGTATTGCTTGGAAGAGTACTAGGAGGGAGTACCGTAATTTTCTTGCTCAGCTGACCCACTTGTGCCTCAAAATTTCTAATGGAGGACCTTGTTTCAGTCATGAAACTTTGAGTGGTTTTGATCAGATCAGAGACCATGGTAGCTAAGTCAGAGGTATTCTGCTTAGAGCTCTCTGTCTGTTGCTGAGAAGATAATGGAAAAGGTTTGCTATTGCTAAACCTGTTTCTTCCACCATTATTGTTATTGAAACCTTGTTGAGGTCTCTGTTGATCCTTCCATGAAAGATTTGGATGATTCCTCCATGAAGGATTATAGGTGTTTCCATAGGGTTCTCCCATGTAATTCACCTCTTCTATTGAAGGGTTCTCAGGATCATAAGCTTCTTCCTCAGATGAAGCTTCCTTAGTACTGCTTGGTGCATTTTGCATTCCAGACAGACTTTGAGAAATCATATTGACTTGTTGAGTCAATATTTTGTTCTGAGCCAATATGGCATTCAGAGTGTCAATCTCAAGAACTCCTTTCTTCTGACTAGTCCCATTGTTCACAGGATTTCTTTCAGAAGTGTACATGAATTGGTTATTTGCAACCATTTCAATCAGTTCTTGAGCTTCTGCAGGCGTCTTCTTCAAATGAAGAGAGCCTCCAGCAGAGCTATCCAAAGACATCTTGGACAGTTCAGAGAGACCATCATAGAAAATACCTATGATGCTCCATTCAGAAAGCATGTCAGAAGGACACTTTCTAATTAATTGTTTGTATCTTTCCCAAGCTTCATAGAGGGATTCTCCTTCCTTCTGTCTGAAGGTTTGGACTTCCACTCTGAGCTTACTCAATTTTTGAGGTGGAAAGAATTTTGCCAAGAAGGCATTGACTAGCTTTTCCCAAGAGTCCAGGCTTTCTTTAGGTTGAGAGTCCAACCATGTTCTAGCTCTGTCTCTTACAGCAAAAGGGAATAGCATAAGTCTGTAGACCTCAGGGTCAACCTCATTAGTCTTAACAGTGTCACAGATTTGCAAGAGTTCAGCTAAAAACTGATGAGGATCTTCCAATGGAAGTCCATGGAACTTGCAATTCTGTTGCATTAGAGAAACTAATTGAGGCTTAAGCTCAAAGTTGTTTGCTCTAATGGCAGGAATAGAGATGCTTCTCCCATAGAAATCGGGAGTAGGTGCAGTAAAGTCACCCAGCACCTTCCTTGCATTGTTGGCATTGTTGTTGTTTTCGGCTGCCATGAGTTCTTGTCAGGTCCTCTAAAGAGAGTTGTGCTTTGGCTTCTCTTAGCTTTCGTTTCAAGGTCCTTTCAGGTTCAGGATCAGCTTCAACAAGAATGCCTTTGTCTCTGCTCCTGCTCATAAGAAAGAGAATGGAACAAGAAGATGTGGAATCCTCTATGTCACAGTATAGAGATTCCTTTAGGTGTCAGAGGAAAAGAAAGGTAGAAGACAGAAGTAGAAAATTCGAACTTATCAAAGGAGATGGAGTTCGAATTTTGCATTAAGGAATAGTGTTAGTCCCTAAATAGAAGGATGTGAGAAGGAGGGAAGTAATTTTCGAAAATTAAGTGAAAAATTATGAAAACATTTTTGAAAAACATTACTTAATTTTCGAAAATGAAAATGGAAAAGAAATCAAGTGATTTTTGAAAAAGATTTTGAAATTAGAAATCAAAAAGATTTGATTGAAAACTATTTTGAAAAAGATGTGGTTAAGAAGATATGATTGATTTAAAAAAATGTGATTGAGAAGATATGATTTGAAAAACATTTTAAAAAGATTTGATTTGAAATTAAAAAACTTGACTAACAAGAAAAGATATTATTCAAACATTAAACCTTTCTCAACAGAAAAGGTAACATACTTGAAATGTTGAATCAAATCATTAATTGATAGTGAGTATCTTTAAAAATAGAAAGAAATTGATTTTGAAAAAGATTTGATTGGAAAATTGATTTGAAAAAGATTTGATTTGGAAAAGATTTTGAAAACTAAAAAAAATTTGATTTGAAAACAAAATCTTCCCCCTTTAGCCATCCTGGCGTTAAACGCCCAGAATGGTGCACATTCTGGCGTTTAACGCCCAAAACACTACCTTTTTGGGCGTTAAACGCCCAACCAGGTACCCTGGCTGGCGTTTAAACGCCAGTCTGTCCTTCTTCACTGGACGTTTTGAACGCCCAGCTTTTTCTGTGTAATTCCTCTGCTGTATGTTCTGAATCTTCAATTCTCTGTATTATTGACTTGAAAAGACACAAATTAAAAATATTTTTGGATTTTTAATAATAAGGAAAAATCAAAATGCAACAAGAATCAAATAACAATGCATGCAAGACACCAAACTTAGCAGTTTGTATACTACTGACATTAACAAAATGAAAATGCAAATGAGACACACAAGACACTCAAGTCAATAGAATTCAAAGATTAGAGCAAGTAAATCATCAAGAACATCTTGAAGATCACCAAGATACATGAATGAATGCATGCAATTGACACCAAACTTAAGATGAGACACTAGACTCAAACAAGAAATTTTTGGATTTTATGATTTTGTAAATTTTTTTGTGTTTTTCGAAAATTAAGTGGAAAAAGGTATCAAAATTCTTAATGAGAATTCCAGGAATCAGTGCAATGCTAGTCTAAGACTCCGGTCCAGGAACTAGACATGGCTTCACAGCCAGCCAAGCTTTCAAAGAAAGCTTCGGTCCAAAACACTAGACATGGCCAAAGGCCAGCCAAGCCTTAGCAGATCATTGCTCCAAAAGCAAGATTTGATAAAAATCAACAAGCTCTTGTGATGATAAGTTGAAACCTCGGTCCAATGAAATTAGACATGCTTCTCAGCCAGCCAGATTTCAACAAATCATCATGAAACTCTAGAATTCATCTTCAAGAATTTCGAAAAAAATAAATACCTAATCTAAGCAACAAGATGAACCGTCAGTTGTCCAAACTTGAACAATCCCTGGCAATAACGCCAAAAACTTGGTGTTGTTGCCGGATCTTGGCACTGATGTTACCAAAAGCTTGCTCAAAACTTGAACAATCCCCGGCAACGGCGCCAAAAACTTGGTACGCGAAATTGTGAACAATACTTTTTCACAACTCTCATAATCCCCGGTCATGAACTCCAAAAACTTGGTAGCTCAATACCATGGCATTACACAACTTCGCACAACTAACCAGCAAGTGCACTGGGTCGTCCAAGTAATAAACCTTACGCGAGTAAGGGTCGATCCCACGGAGATTGTTAGTATTGAAGCAAGCTATGGTCATCTTGTAAATCTTAGTCAGGCAAACTCAAATGGTAATGGTGATGAACGAAAATAACACAAAGGTAAAGATAGAGATACTTATGTAATTCATTGGTAGGAACTTCAGATAAGCGCATGAAGATGCCTTCCCTTCCGTCTCTCTGCTTTCCTACTGTCTTCATCCAATCCTTCTCATTCCTTTCCATGGCAAGCTTGTGTAGGGTTTCACCGTTGTCAATGGCTACCTCCCATCCTCTCAGTGAAAGCGATTGCATATGCTCTGTCACAGCATAGCGGAATTCAGCTGTCAGTTCTCGGTCAGGCCGGAATAGAATCCATTGATTCTTTTGCGTCTGTCACTAACGCCCCGCCTGCTAGGAGTTTGAAGCACGTCACAGTCATTCAGTCATTGAATCCTACTCAGAATACCACAGACAAGGTTAGACCTTCCGGATTCTCTTGAATGCTGCCATCAGTTCTCGCCTATACCACGAAGACTCTGATCTCACGGAATGGTTGGCTCGTTTGTCAGACGAGCACTCGGTTGTCAGGCGATCAACCATGCATCGTGCAATCAGGAATCCAAGAGATATTCACTAGAGCCTTGATCGCTTGTAGAACAAGAGTGGTTGTCAGTCACCTTGTTCATGGGTGAGAATGATGATGAGTGTCACGGATCATCACATTCATCAAGTTGAAGAACAAGTGATATCTTAGAACAAGAACAAGCGGAATTGAATGGAAGAACAATAGTAATTGCATTAATACTCGAGGTACGGCAGAGCTCCACACCTTAATCTATGGTGTGTAGAAACTCCACCGTTGAAAATACATAAGCATAAGGTCTAGGCATGGCCGAATGGCCAGCCTCCCAAAGAGGGTTCAATCATAAAAACATGATCAAAAGATCCAAAGATCGAAAGACTCTCAATACAATAGTCAAAGGTCCTACTTATAGAAAACTGGTAGCCTAAGGTGTACAGAAATGAGTAAATGACATAAAAGTCCACTTCCGGGCCCACTTGGTGTGTGCTTGGGCTGAGCAATGAAGCATTTTCGTGCAGAGACTCTTCTTGGAGTTAAACGCCAGCTTTAGTGCCAGTTTGGGCGTTTAACTCCCATTTGGGTGCCAGTTCCAGCGTTTAACGCTGGGATTTCTGAGGGTGACTTTGAACGCCGGTTTGGGCCATCAAATCTCGGGCAAAGTATGAACTATCATATATTGCTGGAAAGCCCAAGATGTCTTCTTTCAAAAGCAATTAAGAGCGCGCCAATTGGGCTTCTGTAGCTCCAGAAAATGCACTTCGAATGCAGGGAGGTCAGAATCCAACAGCATCTGCAGTCCTTTTCAGTCTCTGAATCAGATTTTTGCTCAGGTCCCTCAATTTCAGCCAGAAAATACCTGAAATCACAGAAAAACACAAAAACTCATAGTAAAGTCCAGAAAAGTGAATTTTAACTAAAAACTAACAAAAATATACTAAAAACTAACTATATCATACCAAAAACATACTAAAAACAATGCCAAAAAGCATACAAATTATCCGCTCATCATGCACATAGTCATCAAATTTCAAACCAGAAGCACCCCAATCAACATCAAGCAAACATTTGCAACTTATTTAATTAACAAATAACTAAACCAAACCTAATATAATTACTAAAATAAAAATGAAATGCAATTAAAACTAACTAGAGTAAGTAGAAAATAGGGAAAAAGTAAGAGAAGAGATGGATGGAGGGGGTGGAAGTTCGTTAGGGTTTAATTCAAAGTGAAATTAAAATTTTGCCCAAAACAGCACTTGTGCGTATTCACACTGGGTGGAAAATGGGAGGTGTGCGGACGCACAAAAGTGTGCGAGCACTTTCAGCAGAGAGGGAATTAAGAAGCGTGCATATGCACAAGGCTGTGTGTACGCACAAAATACTCTCTTTTCTTTTTTGAAAAGGATCATATGTCCGTGCGTACGCATGTGTGCATTCGCACAGAGAGGAAAAATGTCAGGGATGCTCACGCACAAGAACATGCGAGCGCCCCCAATAGAGGGGGTGCAATTGTGTTCGCGTACACACAAATGGGTGTGTACGCATAGAGTGCGTGAAAAGGGGTTGGGGTGCATACGCACAAGGGTGTGCGTGTGCACATTAAGAGGAAAAGGTCGGGTGTGCACAAAGAAATGGGTGTGAGCGCTCCCAACAAGGATTGTTCAGGCTAGTGTGTATACGCACAGGTGGGTGCGTACGCATAGGACGCAGAATTTGGCAATTTTGTGCGTACGCACAAAGGTGTGCGTGCACACAATGCCCTGTTTTTCCAAAAAATGTTCTTCAAATTCTAAGGTATTTAAGCTTTAGCTCAACAAAATTCAACCCGAAACATCTAGAAATCCATAAATGCATGATCCATACAAAAATTAACCTAACTAAGCTCAAAATTAAACTAATCCTAAGCTAACCAAGAAGGATCTTAAGTTGATGGTCCGTCTCTAAGATAGCATATTGATGTGGGCCAATAAAATTCATCGGTGAAATTGGCACCCACTCAATTTGCTCTTGGAACGGAATTGTTTCCCTTGATTCTTTCATGAAGGCCACTACTTCTTGGTTGTCAACTCCTTCCTCACCAATCTCTTCCTCCTCTTCCCCATTACTTAGTCATACTTTAAAGGTTGTGTGAAGTCCATATCAACCTCTTCTTCAAATCCAAAGGGGATAGGTCTATCAAGATCATTGATGGGATTGACCAATGCAGATAAAAAATTATTAATGATGGAATCCACATCTTGATCAATCTCACTCAATTCTTCCTTTACCTCTTCCGGTTCAAATACTTCACTTTCTTTCTCTTGTTGCACTTCATGCTCTAACCCTTCTTCATTTCCTTGAGACTCCACGTTCTCTTCCTCACTACACCCTTTAGTCGATCCTTCACATTCTTCAAGAGGAGTGCCTTGATAGGATGATAGTAGAAGGACTAAACGATTTACTGCTTCGGCTATGGTAGCAATGAGTTGCCCTTGTGTCCTTCAAAATTCGTCTTGCTCTTGGAGATAGGCTTGAAGGTCTTGTTCTTCTAGGGACAAGGGTTAGAGAACATCACAATTAGATAAGAGGAAAGGTTCATTGGGTGGGATAAAGATTATATATGTGGGAGGTAGTTCATGTTGATAAGTATCTTGAGGTGGTATGTAAGGAGGTGGATGGTTGTATTGGTGTGGTATTTGAAGATGTGGTGATTGAGGATTATATTGGGAGTATGGGTCATAGGTATATGGTGGTGGAGGTGCATAATCAAGATGAAATCCACCATATCCTTGGATTAGGTATGTACATTGGGGAGGGTTTGGCTCATTGTGACATGGAGGAGATTGCTCCTTCCTTAATTGATTTCTCCATCCCATGGTGCAACCCGAAGTAGAAGTTATCATTCCCTACAAAATGATCACAACCATACTCCAAACAAAGAGGTTGATAACTCATAGAGAAAATAGAAAAATAAAAGCAAAAGACATCAATCAAAAGAAACAAAATTTTAATTACTAACAACATCAAACAAACAACCCAAAAAGTATCTATTCACATATTCAAAACAACCAAAATTATTGCACTCATTGTACTAAGTTCCCCGGCAACGGCGCCAAAAACTTGATGAATGGATTTGTACCAGTTTAGAATTTCTCAATTGAAATTAAGTGTTTCGTTGATAGCATAGTCCAACCGGCAATTAAATCCCAATATCAAAGTTTAATTCAAATACAAATAACCGAGAGTAATTAAATCTCGGGTCGTTTTCCCTAGGAACTAGTGACAATAAGAGCACAAATTTGGTTGCAAGATCGAGGGGATTTTCAATAATGAATAAAGAATGATCAAAATTACAATTAATAAACTAATAAAGGAATTAAAGAACTATCTATGTAATATGGACAAGTAAAGCTTTAAAGTGATTGAAGAGTGGTTCAAAACATAAATAGAACCTTGATTGGGATGCGTTATGGAATTTCTTCCTTGTTATAACCACAACTATGATAATTATAATGGATTAGTCTTACCTAGTCAGCCCTTAACATTGAAGGGTACGTCAAGTGAGCATAATTGTTATTAATCCATAAATCCTAGCTAACTTACTAATTACCTTAGTAAAAAGCTAGCATTAGTGGAAACAATAACAACTAACAACCCAAGAATTATCATTAAATGTCGGACATTATGACTCTAGTATTCCATATACTCATTTTCCCAAGTCAAGGGGTGGAAATTTACTCTATAATCAAAATTGACATTTCATCAAACACATGGTAGACATGTTCATAAAACATGGCAAAATTGTAAAAATGCTTGAAACTAAGAACAACCAATGAACAAAATCAATAATGTCAACTCAACAAACATAAAATAACTACTAAACATCAAATTCATTAACTATAAATCAAAATTGCAAAATTATATATGCATTGATAAAGTGAGTTAAAATATAAGAAAGTGTAGAACAAGTAGCGTAATAAAAGAGAAAACTGAGAAATACTTATAATGGAAATAACCAGAATCCAAGATCAAAATTGAAAAATGAAAACTTGAAATATAAACCCTAACTAAACTCTAAAGAAATTGAGAGAAAACCTAAGAGAAACTAACCTAAAACTACCTAAAAATATGCCTAAGTGTGTTGTATTGTATATAGTATTGCTTGCCCTTCTATATATGCCTTAAACTCTTCAGAAATGGGCCTGGAAACCTTCCAAAATGCGAGCCACGTGACTTTTTAATGAAGTCACGCATAGGGACTTGTGCGTACACTTGCTGAATTCCTCTTGTGCATACGCACAGGATGTTGTGCGTACGCACACTTGGCTATGTGTTTCTCCTTTGTTTTCTTCATATTTTCTTCAAATTGCATGCTTCTCTTCCACTCTTATGAATCCATTCCTACATATTACACCTGAAATCACTCATAAAAATATCATGGCATCGAATGGAATGAAAGTGGAATAAAATTGATTAAATTAAGCACAAAATAGCATGTTTTCACAATTGGACATAATTTAGAGAGAAAACACAAAAGTATGCTATTTAGGGGAATAAATATGGGTTTACATAATGAAATCCACTCTATTTCAACCAAAATTTATCATCAAATGTGGATTCGTCACGATCCTACACTCTAATCACCCTAAAGTTCAAGCCTAGTGTCCTTCTAAGCCAAACAGGGTAATCAGAAACTAAGTCTCAACTAATACATGCTCTTAGGTTTCCAATTCCTCTCAATTCCAGTCATTCAAGTTCTCTTTTATCACAATAGTCCTAACTCAGCATTTTATTGTCATAACTCCAATCATTACCTCAGAACAAGCACAACCTCTCAATATCACCACTGCTAGCATGAGAGATCTCTCAATTGTACAAGAACAGACAAAACAATACAAGGAATACACAGATAATGAGGACATGTACAACAAGTAAATCAAATAGCATATAGGTACAATTAATCAAGAAGGGAAACCAAACAAGATGCACACCCAATCAATACACACAAATGCAAATGATGCATGCCTATCCTATTGTCCATGAGCTCATGTGTCGATTAAATTACCAGAACCCGACACACCCAGTAGCTAACCTGGATATTGTCTCTCAGACATGCATCCATACTATTGGGGTATAGTGCCCGTCATACTCTTGGGATATAGTACTCTTCAGACTTTTCAAGGTAAATTGCTCCCACACTCTTGGGATATAGTGCTCGCCATACTCTTAGGATAAAGTGTCCGTCACACTCTTGGGCTATAGTACTTGACACACTTTACAAACAAAGAGAATACAATGCAACAAAAAGGAAAACAGATCTTACATAACCGAGATCACAAGCAAAATCGCAACTCAATATAATCATTCCTCAATCAACCTCACCATAATCACCATCACCATCTATCAGGGATATAGTGCTGATGATTGCACATCATGTTGTATTTTTCTATACTTTTTCACATTAAAATTTAATTATTCATGCTTAATTATTAAGTGTTTTTGTGCTTAAATCATAGATTAATTTCATCTCTTTGATTTGATTTATGTTGTAGAAAATGTAAGTAAAAAGCACAAAATAAGCACAAAAAAATAAAAAAAGCAACTTGACCAAAAATGGCGCTCGAATTGTGGCGCTCACAAGGAAACGTAGCACTACCCTGGGAGGCCCCTACACTCACTTTCACGCTCACAAAAGAGCGCTGGTGCACGAAATTATGATCATCAATGGCGCCATCAACATGGTACGCTCAATTGCAATCTCAACTCTTTATCACAACTTCGCACAACTAACCAGCAAGTGCACTGGGTCGTCCAAGTAATAAACCTTACGCGATTAAGGGTCGATCCCACGGAGATTGTTGGTATGAAGCAAGCTATGGTCATCTTGTAAATCTCAGTCAGGCAGATTCAAATGGTTATGAATGATTTATGAATAAAGCATAAAATAAAGATAGAGATACTTATGTAATTCATTGGTGAGAATTTCAGATAAGCGTATGGAGATGCTTTGTGCCTTCCGTCTCTCTGCTTTCCTACTGTCTTCATCCAATCCTTCTTACTCCTTTCCATGGCAAGCTGTATGTTGGGCATCACCGTCATCAATGGCTACAGTCCCGTCCTCTCAGTGAAAATGTTCAACGCGCTCTGTCACAGCACGGCTATTCAGCTGTCGGTTCTCGATCATGTCGGAATAGAATCCAGTGATTCTTTTGTGTCTGTCACTAACGCCCCACAATCGCGAGTTTGAAGCTCGTCACAGTCATTCAATTATTGAATCCTACTCAGAATACCACAGACAAGGTTTAGACCTTCCGGATTCTCTTGAATGCCGCTATCAATTCTAGCTTATACCACGAAGATTCCGATTAAGGGATCCAAGAGATATCCACTCAATCTAAGGTAGAATGGAGGTGGTTGTCAGGCACATGTTCATAGGTGAGAATGATGATGAGTGTCACGGATCATCACATTCATCAAGTTGAGGAACAAGTGATATCTTAGAACAAGAATAAGCTGAATTGAGTAGAAGAACAATAGTAATTGCATTAATACTCGAGGTACAGCAGAGCTCCACACCTTAATCTATGGTGTGTAGAAACTCCACCGTTGAAAATACATAAGAACAAGGTCTAGGCATGGCCGAATGGCCAGCCTCCCAAAGAGGGTTCAATCATAAAAACATGATCAAAAGATGTAAATACAATAGCAAAAGGTCCTATTTATAGAGAACTAGTAACTTAGGGTTTACAGAAATGAGTAAATGACATAAAAATCCACTTCCGGGCCCACTTGGTGTGTGCTTGGGCTGAGCATTGAAGCATTTTCGTGTAGAGACTCTTCTTGGAGTTAAACGCCAGCGTTTGTGCCAGTTTGGGCGTTTAACTCCCATTCTTGTGCCCGTTCCGGCGTTTAACGCTGGGCAGTCTTGAGCTGATTTGGAACGCCGGTTTGTGCCATCAAATCACGGGCAAAGTATGAACTATTATACATTGCTGGAAAGCCCAGGATGTCTACTTTCAAAAGCAATTGAGAGCGCGCCAATTGGGCTTCTGTAGCTCCAGAAAATCCACTTTGAGTGCAGGGAGGTCAGAATCCAACAGCATCTGCAGTCCTTTTCAGCCTTTGAATTAGATTTTTGCTCAGGTCCCTCAATTTCAGCCAGAAAATACCTGAAATCACAGAAAAACACACAAACTCATAGTAAAGTCCAGAAAAGTTAATTTTAACTAAAAACTAATAAAAATAAAATAAAAACTAACAAAAACATACTAAAAACATACTAAAAACAATGCCAAAAAGCGTATAAATTATCCGCTCATCACAACACCAAACTTAAATTGTTGCATGTCCCCAAGCAAATGAAAATAAAATAGGATAAAAAGAAGAGAATATACTATAGACTCCAAATTATCAATGAAACCTAGCTCCAATTAGATGAGCGGGACTAGTAGCTTTTTGCCTCTGAATAGTTTTAGCATCTCACTTTATCCTTTGAAATTCAGAATGATTGGCTTCTATAGGAACTCAGAATCCAGATAGTATTATTGATTCTCCTAGTTAAGTATGATGATTCTTGAACACAGCTACTTTATGAGTCTTGGCCGTGGCCCAAAGCACTCTGTTTTCTAGTATTACCACCGGATACATACATGCCACAGACACATAACGGGGTGAACCTTTCTAGATTGTGACTCAGCTTTGCTAGAGTCTCCAATTAGAGGTGTCCAGGGTTCTTAAGCACACTCTTTTTGCCTTGGATCATGACTTTAAATATTTTTTTTCGCATATACTATCTTTTTTTTTGAATTCACTGCTTTTTCTTGTTTCAAGAATCATTTTTATGATTTTTCAGATCCTCAGTAACATGTCTCCTTTTTTCATCATTCTTTCAAGAGCCAACATTCATGAACAACAAATTCAAAAGACATATGCACTTTTCAAGCATACATTCAGAAAACAAAAAGTATTGTCACCACATCAAAATAATTAAGCTAGTTTTAAGGATGAATTCAAAATCATGTACTTCTTGTTCTTTTGTAATAAAAACAGTTTTCATTTAAGAAAGGTGATGGATTCATAGGACATTCATAACTTTAAGGCATAGACACTAAGACACTAATGATCATAAGACACAAACATAGATAAGCATAAGCAAAAAAAATTCAAAAAACAGGAAAATAAAGAACAAGGAGATTAAAGAACGGGTCCACCTTAGTGATGGCGGCTTGTTCTCCCTCTTGAATATCTTATGGAGTGCTTGAGCTCCTCAATGTCTCTTCCTTGCCTTTGTTGCTCCTCTCTCATGATTCTTTGATCTTCTCTAATTTCATGGAGGAGAATAGAATGTTCTTAGTGCTCCACCCTTAGTTGTCCCATGTTGGAACTCAATTCTCCTAGGGAGGTGTTGATTTGCTCCCAATTGTTTTGTGGAGGAAAGTGCATCCCTTGAGGTATCTCAGGGATTTCATGATGAGGAGTTTCTTCATGCTCATGTCCATGAGTGGGATCTCTTATTTGCTCCATCCTTTTCTTAGTGGTATCCATGAGGACTTGGTCCAACCTTTGATCCAAGTTGACCCTTTTTGAGTTTGAAAGGGACCTCGGGGATCACCTTTTTCATGGCCACAACTTCATAGAAGTGGTCTTGATGCACCCTTGAGATGAATCTCTCCATCTCTTATGACTCGGAGGTGGAAGCTTTTGCCTTCCCCTTCCTCTTTCTAGAGGTTTCTCCGGCCTTAGATGCCATAAATGGTTATGGAAAAACAAAAAGCAATGCTTTTACCACACCAAACTTAGAAGGTTTGCTCGTCCTCGAGCAAAAGAAGAAAGAAAATAGTAGAAAAAGAAGAAATAGAGGAGATGGAGGAGGCTTTGTGGTTCGGCCAAGGGGGAGAAGTAGTGTTTAGGTTGTGTGAAAATGAAGGAGTGAAGATGGGTTTATATAGGAGTGGAGAGGGGGTGTATGGTTCGGTCATGTGAGGTTGGGTTGGGATGGAAAGTGGTTTGAATTTGAATGGTGAGGTGGGTGGGGTTTTATGAAGGATGGATGTGAGTGGTGAAGAGAATAATGGGATTTGATAGGTGAAGGGTTTTTGGGGAAGAGGTGTTGAGGTGATTGGTGAATGGGTGAAGAAGAGAGAGAGTGGTAGGGTAGGTGGGGATCCTGTGGGGTCCACAGATCCTGAGGTGTCAAGGAAAATTCATCCCTACACCAAGTGGCGAGCAAAAAATGCTCCTTCTGCCAATTCTGGCGTTAAACGCCGGGCTGGTGCCCATTTCTGGCGTTTAACGCCAGCTTTTTGCCCTTTCCTGGCATTTAACGCCAGTCTGGTGCCCCTTTCTGGCGTTAAACGCCCAGAATGGTGCCAGACTGGGCGTTAAACGCCCATTTGCTGCTCTTACTGGCGTTTAAACGCCAGCAAGTTTTCCTCCAGGGTGTGCTATTTTTCTTTCTATTTTTCATTCTGTTTTTGCTTTTTCAATTGATTTTGTGACTTCCCATGATCATCAACCTATAGAAAACATAAAATAACAAAGGAAAATAGATAAATATAACATTGGGTTGCCTCCCAACAAGTGCTTCTTTAATGTCAATAGCTTGACAGTGGGCTTGATGACAAGTCATCATATACCCATTTTTCAAGCTAATTTCACTTGTTTTGTTAGCATTTATGCACTTTCTTGCATCCTAAGTGATTTGGAGTGAAAATGCATAACTTCTTTAAATCAAGCAACCACCATGAATTTAATGTTAATCATTGAGGTTTGAGCTAATTTTAATTGCATTTTAATTGATTTATAAGCCTCTTGAATTTAGTGATACTTTGAGTGGTTGTTTGGTTTATTATAGGTGAAGAAAAGAAAAGAAAATGAAAAGCGTGGCCGAAGAAGCGTGACACAAGAAAAGGAAAGCGTGGCCAAAGAGGAGAGAAGCGTGCCGCATCACAATGGGGAAGCAACATTGCCCTCCACAAGGGCAGAATGCCCTCTAGGAGGGCAGCATTAGGTGACCAAGCAAGCATAGGCAACTCTGCCCTGCCCACTCCAAGGGCAGAGCACAAAATGGTGCCTTGGAGCCAAGAGAAGCAAACTCTGCCCTGCCCTTGTGGAGAGCAGAATCGGGCATCTCAAGGAAAGAAATCAAGAAAAAAAGGTCACCCATGCATGCCACAAGGTTCGAACAAAGAACCATGAGGAAGCCAAGCCTTGAGACACACTACCATGCCAAGAAGCCAAAAAAATAAAATAGCGTGTTTGCACTCTCCCAGGATCGAACCCGAGACGTGAAGGAAGGACCCTGCCCTGCCCTTGGCACGGGCAGGGCAGCAATTGAACTAGGCGCACCAATTTTGAAATCTGGCGCACCAACTTTGCTTCCTGGCGCACCAATTTCCTCGTCCTGGCAGCATCTGGCGCGCGCGTTCCTTCCCTGGCGCACCAACCCGTTCCTGCCCTGCCCTTGGCGCGAGCAGGGCAGCGTTTAGCGTCCCACACACCAAACACTCTTCCTGGCGCACCAAATTTCCTTCTGGCAGCACCATCCGCACGCACGCCTCACATCCTGGCGCATCAGCTTTCCCGCCCTGCCCTTGGCACGGGCAGGGCAGCCTCTCACGCACCAACTCGCACCAAAACGCACCATGGCCGCACCAATTGCTAGCACCAAGCATCAATTTTCTGCCCTGCCCTCCACAAGGGCAGGGCAGCCTCCTGGGAGTGAATCGTTTTGGGCCAAAATTCAAATTAAAATTTCTTTTGAACTCATTTCTTCACCAATTCAAAAGCCCATCCAAATCCCATTATCCAAGAATAGAAAGTGTATAAATAGGACTTAGTTTGATGTAATTAGGACTTTTAGCTACCTTTACTTTGAGCTTTGAATTTTTACTCTTATTTTTGAGAGCTTTTGAATTTCCTTTGTCTTTGAGCTTTTTTGAGAGACTTGTTCGAGAGCTAAGAGGATCAAGGGAGAATTGAATGATCTCCTTCCTCATTTCCCTTGGGCAATTCTACTCTTCTGTTTTCTGAGTTGTGGGTGTGTGAAATTGGGGAAATTCTGTCCCAATTCCCATTCAAGCTCTTGGCATTTTGTTTTCTGCATAATCGAATTCCAAATCTGTTCTTCTACTGCTTCATCTTTAATTTTCTGCCAATTGCTTAGATAATTCAGATCTGGGAAGGAAATTGGGCTTTAGGCTCTGCTACCTAAGCCCTTGGGATCCTGAGATCACTACTCATTTTGGGTTCTTCTGTGAACCTCTGCTACATTTTATTTCAATTCTGTTTGAATGCTTATTGCTTCTGATTTACTTTTTGCTCAACCATTTACTGCAATTTACTTCTTCTTTGTTTAGATCCTGCAATCCCATTCCTCAATCCCCTTTTATATTCAAGCCATTTATCTTTCTTGCCATTTAAGTTACTGCAATTTAAGTTTCTTGCACTTTAAGTTTCAGTCATTTACTTTCTTGCTCTTTAAGATTCTGCACATTTACAATTCTGTTCTTCAATTTACTGCACTTTTCCCTTCCCCCTTTACATTTAATGTCATTTACTTTCTGTTAAACACAAATCACTCAACTAAAACTTGATTCGCTTGACTAAATCACCCACTAAACTAAAATTGCTCAATCCTTCAATCCCTGTGGGATCGACCTCACTCATGTGAGTTATTATTACTTGATGCGACCCGGTACACTTGCCGGTGAGTTTTGTGTTGGATCGTTTTCCACACATCAAGTTTTTGGCGCCGTTGCCGGGGATTGAAATAGATTGACAATGATTAAGTGAAGTGGAGGTCTAGATTAAGCATTTTTTTCTGTTATTCTAATTCTCACTAACACACTAACTGTTTGAATTTTTGCTTAAACTAACTAAACCTTCATTCTAGCTATAGATTGAAGTTGCATTAGCTTTCTGGGTTTGTGTGTTTATTGCTGTGTGTTTGTATGTCAGGTATAGGGAGATCCTCTCCTATCATCTCTGAAATTGATCCAAGGACTCTTCGGAGAATAAGAAGAGCTGAAAGAGGGAAGTACATTGTTGGAGAAGAAGAAGAATCTGAGGAGGAATTCCAAGACATGGAAGGAGATACCAATCAACCAGGAGGAGAAGGAACCAACAATAATCAACAACAGAGAAGAGTTTTGGCTTCATACACATTTGCAAATGCCAAGCATTGTGGGAGTAGCATTCTTCCTCCCAATGTCAATGCAAACAACTTTGAACTCAAGCCACAACTCATAACTCTGGTTCAAAACAATTGTTCTTTTGGAGGAGGGCCTTTGGAGGATCCAAACCAACATTTGTCTACTTTCCTGAGAATTTGTGACACAGTGAAAACAAATGGTGTGCCCCCTGATAGCTACAAGTTGCTACTCTTCCCATTCTCTCTCAGGGATAAAGCAACTCAATGGCTAGAGACTTTTCCAAAAGAAAGCATCAACACTTGGGATGACTTAGTGAGCAAGTTTCTTGCCAAATTCTACCCCCCTCAAAGAGTCCTAAGGTTGAAGACAGAGGTTCAAACATTCACTCAAATGGAGGCCGAGAACTTATATGAAGCATGGGAGAGATATAAGGCTCTATTGAGGAAGTGTCCACCAGAGATGTTCACTGAGTGGGACAAGTTACAGAACTTCTATGAGGGACTCACTCTTAAAGCTCAAGAAGCTCTTGATCACTCTGCCGGAGGTTCTCTACAACTCATGAAGACCACAGAGGAAGCTCAAAACCTCATTGAGATGGTGGCCAACAACCAATATTTCTTTGCTCATCAAAGACAACGCCAACCATCACAGAGAAGAGGAGTCATGGAGTTGGAAGGAGTTGATTCAATCTTAGCTCAGAACAAGATGATGCAGCAGCAGATTCAACAACAATTTGAACAAATGGCTAAGAGAATTGATGGTTTGCAAGTGGCAGCAGTGAGCACCACAAGCCAACCTCCAACCACTTGGATGCAAAGTGAAGAAACTCAAGAAGAGCAACAACAAGAGCAAGTCCAATACATGCACAACCAAAATCCTGGAACAAATGAAGTTTATGGTGATACCTACAATCCATCTTGGAAGAACCATCCCAACCTCAGATGGGGAGATAACCATGCTCAAAACCAACAACCATGGCAAAGAAACACAGGCCAAAACAATTGGAAAAACACAAACCACAACCCCCAGCCAAACACTAACCAAAACTCATACAGAAAACCACAAAACAACTACCCAAATTCTAACCAATACCCACCCAATAACCACCCAACTAACCAAAACACTTATCTTCATCCATCAACACCCCAAAACCAACCCATCACACAAGACTCACAGAGAATTACCAATCTAGAGATACTCATGGAGAAACTAATGAAGAGCCAAGAATTAACAACCAAGAATCAAGAAGCCTCCATGAAGAACCTAGAGAGGCAGATTGGACAAATCTCCAAGAAGATCTCTGTTGAGAAGCCATCAAGTTCACTACCTAGTGACACTATTCCCAACCCAAAAGAAGAATGCAAGGTTGTGCAACTAAGAAGTGGAAGAGTGTTAGTGGATGGCAACCAAGGAGCAACAAAGAAGCTTATGGAAAATGACACTAAGCCAACGAAGAATGATGAAACCATCAACAAAGACAAGAAAAGCAAGAATGCTCCAGAAAAGCTCACAGAGGAAGATAACAAACCACAGAATTTGAAGAAAGGAAAGGAGATCTTGGAGGAACCAATTCCAAAACAGCATCAAGTGGAGAAGAGCTCAACACCACCTCTACCTTATCCACAAAGATTTCACAAGGAAACAAAGGACCAGCACTTCCACAAATTTCTTGAGACTTTCAAGAAGTTAGAGATTAACATACCTTTGGCAGAGGCTTTGGAGCAAATGCCCCTGTATGCTAAGTTTCTAAAAGAGCTCATCAACAAGAAAAGGGATTGGAATGAGAAGGAAACTGTGATGCTCAGTGAAGAATGCAGTGCCCTCATTAAAAAGGGACTCCCTCCCAAGCTTGAGGACCCTAGAGGTTTCTTCTTACCATGCACTATTGGGAACTTGCTCATTAACAAAGGGATGTGCGATCTAGGAGCAGGCATAAATCTAATCCCATATTCTCTAGTGAAAAAGCTTGGCATAGAAGAGGTGAAATCAACAGAGATGACTTTGGAATTGGTGGATCAATCAATAGTCTATCCTAAGGGGCTGATTGAGAACCTCTTAGTTAAGGTTGGCAAGTTCATCTATCCTGCAGACTTTGTGATCTTGGATTCTTCAGAAAATGGAAATGACTCCATAATACTTGGTCGACCATTTTTGGCCACTGCTAGAGCCATTGTGGACATAGAGCAAGGAGAGTTAACCCTTAGGATGCATGAGGAGAGCATCATTCTGAAAGTCTTCCCAGAATCACAAAGGGATGAAGAAACAAGCAAAATGAGTGATGATCTCCTTCCAAAGCAATCAACTGAAAAGAAAGTGGAACAGATAAACAAACAGAGGCAAGAAGAAAAGGGGATTCAAAAGGAAGCAGGGGTGATCAGCAAGAAGGAAGGCATCACAACTCAAGTAACTGTCAATAAAGGAAGATCAACAAGCAAGAAAAAGGTGAAGAGCAAGAAAAAGGCTCACAAAGGGTGGAAGAATAAGAAAATCCCAACTGAAGGATTCTCTAAGGGTGATAAGGTGCAATTAATATACCAACAGCAGGGAGCAGAAGATTATTACACTGTCAACCAAATTCTTTCTCTTGAGCATATGGAAATTGAGCATCAAAGCACACAGAGAAAGCTAACAGTGAGAGGTGACAAATTGAGACATCACCAATATCAACCACCTTAAAGGGAGGTCAATGTCAAGCTAATGACAATAAAAGAGCGCTTCATGGGAGGCAACCCATGGTTTAGGATTTCTGTCTTCTCCTTTACTTAATAAGCTATGATTCTCCTAAATATGGTTTTGAATTTTCATGCCTGGTAAATGCATATGTCATTTTGAAGCACATGGCAAACTTCTAAGTTTGGTGTACCTTAAGGTACACCCAAATTCAATGTTCAAAGAAGAATATTGTCTTTTAGAGCATATGCATAAGTCTTTTGATAAAACATATGACCAAACACTAAGTTTGGTGTCCGCATATGCAGCAAGGTTCAGAGGATCATTTTCCAAGCATGGACTCAAAACCATACAGATAAGGGATCATACATCAATTTGTTTTAAAAATGCATCAATTGTGAAAACGGTTTGCATTGTTAAGCCGCCCCCTTAATAAAAGACAAGTTTGGTGTACACCAACTTTTAACATTTTATTTAAGGACACAATTGAGCACAAAAAAATTTTAATAACTATTAAACAAACCAAAACAATCTATTTTATTATTGCAAATAAGTTTGCCACGGTTATATTATATTTTTATCTTGCTGTTTTGATTTATGTAGGAGAAAAAGGGTAAGACAAACACAAGGAGGGGCCACGGCTAGGAGGAGCTATGTGAAGGAGGTCACATGTGCCTAGAAGAACGTGCTCATGGGGAACAAAATTTGCATGCATGCAACATTGGACACCGAAGTGCATGCAGCCAATGGGAGGAGAATCCTCGTCAAGCCTTAACCATGCATGCAAGCCGTCCATCTCATGCATTCTTTGAATGAACAAACCAATCTCAGCCCTTCATGAACACTCAAGATCCCCTCCTCATTCATTCATTGTGGTTTTGCTGAAAAGTTTGGAAACATGGCCTATAAATAGCTGTTGCATCAACACGGCACCCCCATTCCTATTCAAGCTACTCTCATATGAAACCACACCCTATTCCATTTCCAAAGCCAACATATTTCGTCCTTACCTCACACATCAAAACCGAACCAAAGTTCACCCCAAACACAACACATATTTCTTCTACTCTTACTTCTCTTTCTTTTCACTTTAATTTTCAATGGCCTCCTCAAGCTCAAAAAGAAGGCCAGGAAAAGAACCTATGGTGACCGAACCTCCACAGTTTGATGCACGCAAGTTTAGATCCCAATTCCATGAAGGGAGATATCATAGGTTCATGGTGGCAAAGAATGTTATCTATGAAAAAGGCCTTGATTTGAAGGAAGGAGAATACCCCATTATGAGGCAGATTACTAGAGAAAGAAGGTGGGAACTCTTGTGTGCTCCTCTGACTGACATCAGTGCAGTAATGATTAGGGAGTTCTATGCAAATGCTGCCAAAGAAAACAAAAATAGTGCTCCTTACACAAGCTATGTCAGAGGGGTTGAAGTGAGTTTTAGCCCAGCTGCCATCACAAGAGCTCTCAAGTTGAGAACTATAACCTATCCAGAACTTAGTTATGAGGATAGATTGCAACGGGAGAATAATCCTGATGAGATCCTGCAAGGGATATGCATGGAAAATACAGATTGGGAAAGAGATTCAAAGGGGGTTCCAAGTCACATAAGGAGGATAAATCTTACTCCTGTGGCTAAAGGATGGTTTGAAATAGTGAGGAGATCTATCCTTCCTACTGGAAATGCCTCTTGGGTCACAATCAAACGAGCACTATGACACATTGCATCTTGCATGGAGGTGAGATCAATGTTGCACAACGCATAGCCGACAGTATTCAAGAAATGGCCGATAGCACAAGTAAGTCAAAAGGTCTTGGACATCCAAGCACCATCCTACGGCTATGTAACAGAGCTAATGTAATCTTTGAAGATGAGGACACAACAAAGGTGAAAGTAGGAAAAGGAATTACTAAGAAGAGCATGGAGGGAATTAATGAAGAAGAAGATCAAGAAGGGTAGTAGCTCCTAGACAAAGGAGAGCACAAAGAGAGGAAGGACGAAATCAAGCTTATGAGGCCATTGATATGAGCCAATTGCAAGATCAATTGATGAATTATCTCAGCAGCTCATGCAGGCTCAACAAGGTCAAAACCCACTTATGCAGGCGAACAAGGCCAAAATCAAGAGGGCCAAGAGAAATATCTAGAGCCCAACCCTGCATTCATAGAGCAATCTTGAAAGAAAAAAAGAACGAAAGCTGCAGCATCAAATGAGGAAAAAAAAAAAAAAGAAACAAAAAGAAATGAACAGAGCAATACAAGAATCAAGGAATCATATGATAAGCTGTATTTTAGTCAAGCTAAAGCAGAGGAGTATAGTCACAACCTGTATCAATGGAAGAATGTTCATCATACCTTGGGAGAAGTTAGACACGTACAAAGAATGGAGTATGATGAAAACATGCAAGCAAGGTTGGAGTACATGACCCACAATTTGCCAACACTCAATCCTGAGATCAAGCCATTTGAGCAATACCCTGAATTCTTAGCCAAACAACAAGCAAAGTCTCGTCAATACACTGAGTCAACCTTTAACACATTGGAGACTTTTGGGCTCAAAGGACTCATAGATTCTGTTTGGGCTAGAAGATGTCCTAGTGAAGAGATCCGAGACTACTCCAAGACAGGGAAAAGAAAGAAGAAGAAGGGAGAATCAAGCAGCAGCCATGACCATTAGAAGGTGGCAAAGTTCTTTCATACTTCTCTTCATGTCTCTAATAGGAATGCATGCTGAAA